>NC_140584.1:1151232751-1151372751 GCF_964204655.1 Triturus cristatus
AATCTGAATCCGGCGGGTGGGCTCTCAACAGCTTTGGTGGTCCTCCAGCGGACATCGTGGTGGTGGCACCCCTGGAGTACTGCCAAAGTTGTAATCGGGCCCAAAATAAATATAAATTCCTGTTCTGTAGCTGCAGATCTTTCTCTGTATCCACATAATCAAAAATAATAATCCACTAAAAAAGGAAAAAGATTTCCAAAAAAGCCCAGAAAAATGCACTAGAGATCTCTCAAAGCAATCCAAAATATCCAGGAACCTTAAAAACCCCACATAATATAAACCAAAAGTGATTTCCTTAAAAAACAGAAAGGTAACTCTCAATGCCCTTAGGACACCATTATAGACAGAAACTTGTAAACTAAACAAGAAAACCCACGTGCAAAACCATAACATTCCCAAAAATACATATACATTACATTAAATCATCATAAAATAAGTAAGGTAACACAATATAACATAACAATACATTACTAAAACAGTGTAAGAAAAGCCCAAACTACACACAAGTGAAAAACTCTACTATTAACACAACAAAGGTGCCAATTCCGATCCGGTAAAAAAATTCCCCGTCCGACTCGTATCCGGATTTTTTTCCGTCCGAATCGTCAAAGTAGCGTACAAACTGCCAAGTACGATTCGAACGGAAAAAAGTCCATACGAATCGCATTGGGAAGATTTCCCCACACGTCCTCGGGTCGGGAAAAGTCACCGACACGTCCCCGGGCGAGAAACCCACCGTGCGGAAAAATAAAGTCCGACTGCGCAAGTACGATCCCTCCCGTCCTCCCCATTTCACAACCGTACGCAAAAAACACCGTCCGAACCGAACTCCCATAGCAACCATGGAGACATGTGCCCGCATACGCGCCGAACACCCCACCACCCCCCGCCCGCGTATGTACGCCCCGAACCCCCACCCGTGTATGTACGCACCAAACACCCACCCGTGTATGTACGCCCCCGAACCCCCCCCAGCCGTGTATGTACGCACCGAACCACCAGCCGTGTATGTACGCCCCCGAACCCCCCCCAGCCGTGTATGTACGCACCGAACCACCAGCCGTGTATGTACGCACCTAACACCCACCCCAGCCGTGTATGTACGCACCGAACCACCAGCCGTGTATGTACGCACCAAACACCCACCCGTGTATGTACGCCCCCGAACCCCCCCCCAGCCGTGTATGTACGCACCGAACCACCAGCCGTGTATGTACGCCCCCGAACCCCCCCCAGCCGTGTATGTACGGACCGAACCACCAGCCGTGTATGTACGCACCAAACACCCACCCGTGTATGTACGCCCCCGAACCCCCCCCAGCCGTGTATGTACGCACCGAACCACCAGCCGTGTATGTACGCACCAAACACCCACCCGTGTATGTACGCCCCCGAACCCCCCCCCAGCCGTGTATGTACGCACCGAACCACCAGCCGTGTATGTACGCCCCCGAACCCCCCCCCAGCCGTGTATGTACGCACCGAACCACCAGCCGTGTATGTACGCACCAAACCCCCACCCCAGCCGTGTATGTACGCACCGAACCACCAGCCGTGTATGTACGCACCAAACACCCACCCGTGTATGTACGCCCCCGAATCCCCCCCCCAGCCGTGTATGTACGCACCGAACCACCAGCCGTGTATGTACGCACCAAACACCCACCCGTGTATGTACGCCCCCGAACCCCCCCCAGCCGTGTATGTACGCACCGAACCACCAGCCGTGTATGTACGCCCCCGAACCCCCCCCCAGCCGTGTATGTACGCACCGAACCACCAGCCGTGTATGTACGCACCAAACACCCACCCGTGTATGTACGCCCCCGAACCCCCCCCCAGCCGTGTATGTACGCACCGAACCACCAGCCGTGTATGTACGCCCCCGAACCCCCCCCAGCCGTGTATGTACGGACCGAACCACCAGCCGTGTATGTACGCACCAAACACCCACCCGTGTATGTACGCCCCCGAACCCCCCCCAGCCGTGTATGTACGCACCGAACCACCAGCCGTGTATGTACGCACCAAACACCCACCCGTGTATGTACGCCCCCGAACCCCCCCCCAGCCGTGTATGTACGCACCGAACCACCAGCCGTGTATGTACGCCCCCGAACCCCCCCCCAGCCGTGTATGTACGCACCGAACCACCAGCCGTGTATGTACGCACCAAACCCCCACCCCAGCCGTGTATGTACGCACCGAACCACCAGCCGTGTATGTACGCACCAAACACCCACCCGTGTATGTACGCCCCCGAATCCCCCCCCCAGCCGTGTATGTACGCACCGAACCACCAGCCGTGTATGTACGCACCAAACACCCACCCGTGTATGTACGCCCCCGAACCCCCCCCAGCCGTGTATGTACGCACCGAACCACCAGCCGTGTATGTACGCCCCCGAACCCCCCCCCAGCCGTGTATGTACGCACCGAACCACCAGCCGTGTATGTACGCACCAAACACCCACCCGTGTATGTACGCCCCCGAACCCCCCCCCAGCCGTGTATGTACGCACCGAACCACCAGCCGTGTATGTACGCCCCCGAACCCCCCCCAGCCGTGTATGTACGGACCGAACCACCAGCCGTGTATGTACGCACCAAACACCCACCCGTGTATGTACGCCCCCGAACCCCCCCCAGCCGTGTATGTACGCACCGAACCACCAGCCGTGTATGTACGCACCAAACACCCACCCGTGTATGTACGCCCCCGAACCCCCCCCCAGCCGTGTATGTACGCACCGAACCACCAGCCGTGTATGTACGCCCCCGAACCCCCCCCCAGCCGTGTATGTACGCACCGAACCACCAGCCGTGTATGTACGCACCAAACCCCCACCCCAGCCGTGTATGTACGCACCGAACCACCAGCCGTGTATGTACGCACCAAACACCCACCCGTGTATGTACGCCCCCGAATCCCCCCCCCAGCCGTGTATGTACGCACCGAACCACCAGCCGTGTATGTACGCACCAAACACCCACCCGTGTATGTACGCCCCCGAACCCCCCCCAGCCGTGTATGTACGCACCGAACCACCAGCCGTGTATGTACGCCCCCGAACCCCCCCCCAGCCGTGTATGTACGCACCGAACCACCAGCCGTGTATGTACGCACCAAACACCCACCCGTGTATGTACGCCCCCGAACCCCCCCCCAGCCGTGTATGTACGCACCGAACCACCAGCCGTGTATGTACGCCCCCGAACCCCCCCCAGCCGTGTATGTACGGACCGAACCACCAGCCGTGTATGTACGCACCAAACACCCACCCGTGTATGTACGCCCCCGAACCCCCCCCAGCCGTGTATGTACGCACCGAACCACCAGCCGTGTATGTACGCACCAAACACCCACCCGTGTATGTACGCCCCCGAACCCCCCCCCAGCCGTGTATGTACGCACCGAACCACCAGCCGTGTATGTACGCCCCCGAACCCCCCCCCAGCCGTGTATGTACGCACCGAACCACCAGCCGTGTATGTACGCACCAAACCCCCACCCCAGCCGTGTATGTACGCACCGAACCACCAGCCGTGTATGTACGCACCAAACCCCCACCCCAGCCGTGTATTTACGCACCTAACCACCACCCCACCAGGGAATGTACGGACCGCACCCCCACCAGTGCATGTACGGACCGTACTGACGCCAAAAAAACACGTACTGAACCCGGACAAACCATATTTACACAAGGAGAGTCAAGTAGAGTTTCCCCACACCACCAAACAGGCCCAACAACCCCACAAACATCACATACACTCACCTGCAACTGCCAAACTGCCAAACAGAGGCCCAAAACTCAATCACTCCTCATAACACACCCACACAAATTTCAAACACAGCCACACCCACAAATGGACCAATAAAAATGGACCACACACACAAACCATGAGCCTTTGCAACAGACCCACTGCTGCCAGAGCCCACAGACGACCCACACCACCATACTTGAACCTCACACTTGCATACCTTCACACAACCACCTACACAAACACCCCCTCATCACATTCACACACACACCTCCACTACCACACCCACACACCCACAGCCATCCACACCCACACCCCCACAACCACACCCCACGCCATGTCCACCACCAAGAATCCAAAGTTCACAAAGGAGGAGCTGGAGATCCTTGTCGACGAAATCCTCAGAGTCGAGCCACAGCTCTTTGGGACATTGGTCAGACAGACCAGCATATCCGAAAAAACCGCCATGTGGCAGAGGATCGTCGATTCTGTGAATGCTGTTGGGACAACCAGAAGGACCAGGCACGAGTGCCAATCCAGGTGGTACGATCTGCGGAGGACGGTCAAGAGGAAGATGACTGACAATCACAACCAGGGGAACATCACTGGAGGAGGGCCGCCCCCCAGACCGGTACTATACCATCCCTGGGAGGAGAAGGTGATGTCCACGCTGGCGGTGGAGGGACTACACGGACTGCCAGGACTCCCAGACCCTGGTGAGTACACAAACAACTCACCTCACATGGGGGGGATGCCATACACAATCAATCATGCATGCCACCCCCCCCAAGCCACCACCGGACACAACAACACTCCACAAACACACACATGCCACTGGCACCTCCATGCCCCATGCATCAATCAGGGCCATGCCAAGTCACAGGCCACACAAAACACCAACACAACACAGGATGTGGTCGATGCTGGGAGTGGGGGCAGCAAAACTAACATTGAGCAACTCACAAGCACACAACAATGCCCTCAGCCCATATGGCCCAGGGCACAGCCATACAAACTGTGTGTACCCACACAGTACTGTCTTGCCTGCAAATGATGGCTGCCATGCAGGATGCCATGGGTCTGAAGGCACAATTTGCACATAACAGCAGACAATGAAGATGCATCGCTCTGATAGAGTCTCAGCACACACCGCCACAGCAGCAGCCTACACTCAGACACACTGCCCAATGGGTGCCCGGAGAACAGGGACTAACTCACATGAACAAGCCAATGGCCATTCAAAGACCGGCTAACTGTGTGTGCCCAGGAAGCTGGCCTGAGGTGACAGAGAGTGACAAAGAGAGGGAGGGAGAGGGGGAATGAGAGGGAAGGAGACAGAGGGGGGACACAGGGAGACAGACAGAGGGAGGGAGTAGGGTGACAGAGGGAGACCGACAGAGGGAGGGAGGAGGGTGACAGAGGGAGGGAGGAAGGGAGACACAGGGAGACTAAATCACCCTTGGGTGGTGTGGCCATGTCCACTCGTCAGCCGGTGGACTGTGTGCATGCAGACCAGGTCTGGCAGTGCCTCAACCCCCCCTTCCGTAGATGAAGACCGGTCCATGTGTCAATCTGTGCACGAGTCCATCCGTGCTGCAGGCACAGACCTAACCACACACCCAGTATACCCACCCACCGTGTCGGTAAGAACCCTGTCACAAATGCTTCAGTCCCCTACCTGCAACATCAAATTGCCTTGCCAAAACACCATTTGGCCACGTACAGTGCAACACGTAAGGCGCCTCTGCATGGCTCGCTACGCCCGCACACCACACTGCTGACTGTGTACCCAAATAGATGCATCAACTAAGATTGTGTCTCACACATGCGTAAAGCCCTGACAGCTGTGGCCAAGGGACATAGCCATGCACAAGTGCACTGTGAGAGGAATGCAGGACAGATCCAACTACCCAGAGGAAGAGTGCCAAATCAGAAATGCATGCAACATGGATGCCACATGTGACACTGTTAACATTGTCTCTCTCACACACAGGTCAACGTCGACGAACACCCCCCAACACTGGGGGGGAAGTCACACAGGACCAGGCTCCGCGGGATGATGACCCCACCGCCAGCGATGACTCTCACCACTCCGTGGATGACCCAGACCAACCTGGCCCCTCTGGTGTCCAACCACCTGCAGCACCTGCGTCAGGTACAACTGTGCCAACCACCACCCCCATTCCTGCCACATCCCAGGAGACGTCCAGGAGCCCTGCCCGCACACGACCACCCAGCCAGTCTGCCCAGGAGGGACACGGTCCTCCGGGCACCCAGGAGGAGGCAGGCGGCAACGCAGATGCCATCCCTCAGGGGTCCCGGAGACCCGATGCACCCACAACGGCAGGCCAGGTGCACGTGGGCAGGGGTGGCGGGAGTGGAGGACGGCGGAGGCGCGAACCTGACCAGGCAGCTCAGGACCCGGTAGTGTCCCAGGTCAGCAACATCCTGGATACATACCGGCGTGACACCAGGGGCATGGACCAGATTGCGTCCACCCTCAATGACATCAAGGGGACCCTCCAGGAGATGAAGAGCCTGCAGTCCCAGCAACATGCCTGTCAACTGCAACACCAAGGAAGGATGGAGGATAGACAGGCTGAGCTCGTGGCGGTGCAAACCCAAATGACCGGTGTACTCCGTCGGATTGCCGACAACATGGGCAACCCTCCCTGTGGCACCAGGCGAAGGCCATTACCAGACACAGGGAGGGATCAGGAGGAGGAGGATTCATCCGACGGAGCGTCACAGACATCGTCACGGACTGCTTCCGAGGGTCCCCGCAGGAAGGTGGGTCGTCCACGAAAAAGACTGTGAGAGTCAGCAGAACATCACCATCTCCCAGGTCACCTGGCCTGGCACCTGGCCCTCTGGCCCAATAGCAGCACATGACATTCTCTGCCACATGGACTTGCTGGTCACTGTCTGACCTATGTTGACGAAGACTGTGGCATGGACTCTGACATTTTGCTACGACAAGGATACCAACTCCCCCAGTGAACTCTGGATTCTACACTCCCGCTGTGCACCTCTTGTCATCCCCACAAACCCGTACCCCACCACAAATAAATGAATCACACTTACAAGATGATGCCGTGATTCTACATTATTACAATACATGTGTGTGTCGTACAGTCAAAGCATGCCTGATCTCAGAATTAACTCCAACCATCCAAACCGTGGGGTCGCAGTCTTGCCCAGGACACACATGGGTCCCAATGTCTCATCTGATACAGACATGGAGTACCAAACTCACCTGTGCTGGGCCCAACCAGCTGAGTGGTTCCCGCACAACTGTGGCAACAGACACATTCAGGGGAGCAACAGTCATGCGCAGAGGTCAGGGATCATGTGGAGTGACCTGGCTTGCCGCTCCCAGGTATGTCTAGACATGTGTCCCTACAATGTGCAGCATGCTTGCGTCAGGCGGATGTTGAGAATGGTGGCTAGGCCAAGGTTGGATGCATGGAGATGCCAGAATGCAGTTTAGGATCACTGTGCCACATGGTTGTGTTGGGGTTGTGGGCTGCATCATGAGTGTGGGCGTGGATCTAGAAGGTCATCCTGCAGCTGGCTGTGAAACATTCCCCCCATCCCGTTAGGACGTTGATGTGGCCTGGTTGCCCGACGCAGTAGCAGAGCTGTGCAGATGCACTCCGGATATGGACAAGTACCATGGGAGTCGTGAGGCACATGTCCGTAGACTGCAGGGTAGGATTCTACACAGATGTTGTAGTTTCCCTGGGGGATGGTCTCTCTTGCCTTGAGGTGGATGGAACTGTGCATCTTGTGCATAATACAGTTCCCACTCCCTGACAAACCCCTAGCATCTTGTCACTCTACACATAGACACATATGCACCACCTATGAAAACTATGCCAGACCTGCGGCACGCACAGTGGCAACAGGGCACCATTGACAGGGAAGAGGCACCTTGGAGACAGAGGGACAAATTTATTAGTCATGTGTGTTGGAATGACAATGATACTCTGTCAACACATACACAGGTCATGTGGATGTACATGTGGGAGCAACACTGGCACCCCCCATTGCAACACAGATGCTGGCATCCCATTGACCTGGCACACAAGTGACGGATAACAGCTAAACACCCCCTGCTGCCACGGAGAGGCCGCTATACACCATTGAGGCCCTGATGGGGCAATCACACACCATGTCAACCCGGTGCAACCTGTATGTTTCCGAGGCCAGTGTTACACACAATGATGGCCTCATCACAATCCCCAATCCCCTGCCACATGACAGTCACCAAGTCTGACCATGGCTCCAGGTGAAGCCTGCCCCATGTCATGTTCCCCATGTAGGATCACCATGTATGCAAATGGAACACACATGAACCGGAGAAGTGCACACAGACTACAAACAATTCACACACCCAAAACGACGTGAGGCATCCCTTACCCTGAGGAGATTTCAACACTTGCCCGTGCATGTGACGCTGAATCAGCACATGTCGCTGTGTTCATGAGGAGTAGCAGGAGCACAACAATGCCACCAGCAGACAGCATGCACATGGACCTGTGGAAGAGAGACACACAAGGATTCAGCACAAAGGAGCACATCCGCAAGCATGTACTTAACACGTATCATGTTGTTAACATGACAGGTGACAATGATGACCCTCAGACAACATCCTTCCATTGCGCCATCACTTGAGTGACACTTCAATACACACCACTGACTCACTTGGCAGACATGCAGATGGACACACACATTGCAACACATGCCACACACGGCCCAATGCGTGCACACTCAGACACTGGAACTCACCACTAAGCAAAGAAGTTGCGTATGAGCCGACTCCGCATGTCCTCCACAGCCTCCTCCTCCTCCACATCACTTGCCCCGTCACCAAGCCCTTCATCCTCCACGGGTGGATGGTCCTGGTCATCTTGATCCAGTATGAGTGGAACAGCTTCCTCCACTGCCATGTTGTGCAGCATGCAGCAGACGATGATGATCTTGCACACCTTCACCGGGGCATATGGGAGTGCTCCGCCGGTCTTGTGGAGGCACCGGAATCGGCTCTTCAGAAGTCCAAACGTCCTCTCAATGACTCTCCTGGTCCGCCCATGTGCGTTGTTGTAGAGGTGCTCGGCAGCCGTGCTGGGGTTGCGGACAGGCGTCATCAGCCATGGCATGTTGGGATAGCCAGCGTCCCCTACAAGGAAACATCATGGACAGAAGTGTGTCAGCACAGGCAGTGAGATTGGAAGATGACGCCAAACACTGAACTGCCAGAGTCTACCCACCAACAATACATGCTCGCTCGTTCCGCAGCTGCAGCATCATTTCTGGCACCCTGCTACGCCTCATGATGAAGGCATCGTGTGCTGATCCTGGAAAGCGAACACAGACATGTGAAATCACCATGTTGGACAGACACACCACAAGGGCATTAATGGAGTGATAATGTTTGCGATTCCTATACACCACCTCCTGTGCCTGTGGTGGTACCAACGCAACATGTGTCCCATCTATGGACCCAATGACATGGGGCATCCCTCCCAGGGCATAGAACTCACGCTTGACATCTGTCAACTGCTCACGATTTGGGAATTTAATGTACTCATCCAGGTGAAACAACATGGCCTCTAAGAAATCATGCAGAACACGGCTGAACATCGTCTGGGACATGCCCCCGACATCAGCAATGGTATGTTGGAACGTACCCGTGGCAAGGAAATGTAGGGCTGCCATCACCTTCAACTTGGGTGTCAGTGCACTTGGATACCTGTGGCGCGGGAGGAGTTGTGCTTCCAGCCGGCCAGTCAACTCATCAATCAACCGTTGGCTGAATCTGTAGCGGCGTATACAGTCCCGTTCATGCAGGGCAGCAATGTCTGGCATACGTCGAGGGAGAGGCGGAGCCCTGCAGTGAAATGGAAGGAACACCTAAGAGTGAGCACTGTACAACAACATCGTCAATGCACTGAGCACATGTTACACAGCCAATACACATATGCCACGTTGTGAGTCAGGTCTGTGCCACAGTTCCTGGACACGAACGCCAGTCAGGTTACACTCCTACCAAGGGACAGCCACTAACGGAGGGGGGCAAGATCACGATGACATGGCATGAGACTAGCTGTGGGCCAGTGTAAGTGAACATGCACACGCATCACAGGATTCACAGACATCCACACATGTGCAGAAGTAGTATGCGTATGGTACAGACAGGTAGTTGGATGCGATATGCACTGGTCACATGTCATAGGAATAGGACAGGCCACACACATTGCCTTTGAGGAGTACATGTCGAGACAGAACATACATAGGGAGCATGTGGATATGTACTTGTGTTGATACTCCGTGTAGTTGCATACATACACACCTCATGGCAAATCACATATGTGGGCTGGTGTGCGGAACAGTGTGCCATGCCCATCGACACACAGACACATGTTGGCAGCAGCAACTGCTGACACATTGAATCACACACCTACAGCAAAATCATGGAAAGACATGCCACACACATGACATGGTTGCAGCATGCAACGCAGCCATACACGTGTCATATGTAATATTCCGTGTACCTGGCATCAGGGGACAGGTGCGGGTGTCCGTGACTGGGACATGCAAGTGACTCATGGCTCCACTAGTGTGTACGACATGCACACATGTCAAAGGAGTGCAGGGGATGTGTGGTACAATGCGCACCATCACACACGACATGTGTACACAGCTCATCGTACATGTGCTTTGCCCACACCTCAGGGGTAAAGTGCCACATCACATCCTGACACACCTGTGTCACACACAGGTGGTATTGCACAGACAATGCATTGGTGTCCACCCTTGGCAATACCTGTCCGCTCCATTCCTGTCTGTGTGCCGCCTGTCACCACTGACAGTTGTAATACGCACCGTACATACGCTCGGAGCGCGTGTATAGGGTCCCTGGGCCAATATTGCCGCTGGCGTATGCGTACGCCACAGTAGTACGGACTGTACACGCGCTTGTGCGGTCCGGATCACAATATGGGCGCTGGCGTATGCGTACGCCACAGTAGTACGGACTGTACACGCGCTTGTACGGTCCGGATCACAATATGGGCGCTGGCGTATGCGTACGCCACAGTAGTACGGACTGTACACGCGCTTGTACGGTCCGGATCACAATATGGGCGCTGGCGTATGCGTACGCCACAGTAGTACGGACTGTACACGCGCTTGTACGGTCCGGATCACAATATGGGCGCTGGCGTATGCGTACGCCACAGTAGTACGGACTGTACACGCGCTTGTACGGTCCGTACTACTGTGGCGTACGCATACGCCAGCGCCCTTATTGTGATCCGGACCGTACAAGCGCGTGTACAGTCCGTACTACTGTGGCGTACGCATACGCCAGCGCCCATATTGTGATCCGGACCGTACAAGCGCGTGTACAGTCCGTACTACTGTGGCGTACGCATACGCCAGCGCCCATATTGTGATCCGGACCGTACAAGCGCATGTACGGTCGGTATCACTGCTTGTGGGGTGCCCTAGGGCGTGGAACGCACCGTACCTGTGTGTAAATGTATGAAAACACATAGGGGACACATGAGGGACAAGTATAAGGGCCTAAATGCCTGATGGTTGCCATGGAGACTGAGTTAAATTTTTGATTTTGAGCACCAGGTGCACAGCAGAAGTCAGTTTGAAAGAATCTACATTGTTGCAATGTGGATGTTGACTTGACATCATTATCAAAACTGAAACCATGCAAAGCCACACACTGGGGTAGGTTTGAAGGGATTGGATGAAACGTAGGATGCTAATGTGACTGACCAATCAATCTGTACTCCTATACATGAACAGGCCAGCCAGGCATATATAAGGCAGCCAGGTCCCATGAGAGAGCACTTGCCTGCACATCCATTCATCCATTACCACTGCTGCTGATAGTGATTCCTCTGGCACCATGTCCAGGACTGTGGAGAGGTCACAGCCATTCACCCAGGAGGAGAACCTTGCCCTGATAGATGTGATCCTCCCACAGTTCCAGAGCCTGTATGGTCGACCAGGGGTTCAGGTGAGTGCAGACTCCACTAGCTTAGACTGTGCCCCTTTTGTGTGACAGTGACTTCTGGCATTGTGTCCATGTGTGACAGACATGCACTGTTGTTTGGAGTGGGTCCCAGGGTGTGGAAGGCCTCATGTCACCCATGCAGAGCATGCTGTGTTTCCTGTGTGCACTCCTCACTTGCATAGTGCCTACTGTGACAATGAATGCAAGGTGCATGCCACATTCTGCCTGCATACTCCTCCTGGGGATGTTGTTTCCACAGTCCTGATGTGATCCTGTGTTCCCCCCAGTGTGACAGGTGTCAGTACCCATGGATGTGTGTTTGTTCAGTGTACCTGTGCTGTGAGTGTCCAAAGGCCGTGTTCGTCCCCTGCACATTGGTGTGTGTGTTAGTCCCCTGTCATGTGGGTGAGTGCATATGGGGAGTGTTGCACACAAGCAGCATGAGGGATGGATATGGCCTGGCCATCGGATGTGAGCAGGGAGCAGTGCTGTGTGCATGCCGTGCTGAGCCAGCCCCACACCTGTGACACCCCCGTCTACTGGCACATGGGCAGAGTGAGGTGTGTACCCGCAGTTGGCAATGCCATGTGATTGTCCTGTACCTGTGTGTGTCTGTGTACTCTGCTGAGGTAGCATCAGTGTGCTGGGGCAGGTGACTGCTGTGAGGTGCTGTACATAATCCTGGTGTAGCCTGTGAGGCACAGTGTGATCCCTGGTCAGTGAGTGTGTGGTACCCCTCATGCCACCCGTGTGCTTCCACTGGCACGTAGTGCATTTGGCCTTCCACAGTGGATAATGTCCCTATGACAAAGGTGCAATTAGTTGCATGCATACCATGGCCTGTTCATAATGAGGATTGTTCTATATGTGTGTCTCTGTGTCTTTGCTCATGTGGATTAATGTATTCTCTCTTTTGCATCCTCACAGGTAGGCGCCATTGCCAAGGGGGAGATCTGGAGGGAAGCCGTCAGTGCCGTGAGGGGTACAGAGGGTCGGAGGCGGAGCCTGTCTCAGGTGAGGAAACGCTGGCAGGACATCCGGTGCTGGACGAGGAGGATTGCACGGCTCCTGCTGGGGGACTCACCTGAGAGCCGTAAGAACCGTGGCCGCCGTCGTCTGACCCACATCCAGAAGCGTGTGCTGGCGGTGGTCTTCCCCGATATGGACAGGCGCCTACAGGAGAGGCAGCAGCAGGAAGGGGGTAGGTACATGTGTGTCAGTTGTGTGTCCCCAGCCAATGTAAGTGTGCAGT
Organism: Triturus cristatus; assembly: GCF_964204655.1. Classification (NCBI taxonomy): domain Eukaryota; kingdom Metazoa; phylum Chordata; class Amphibia; order Caudata; family Salamandridae; genus Triturus; species Triturus cristatus. The sequence goes on from NC_140584.1 coordinate 1,151,245,804, forward strand.
TGCATGGATACACTGCCAGGGTTTGATTGTGCAGTGCGTCAACTTCTCCACAAAGTAGCACAGTGCTGTTCTCACTCCCTCCCTTCCCCTCCTTGCAATGTGTTCCCTGGTCTGTCGCCACTCTTGCACAAGGTTATTTATGCAGGCAGTTCATGCAGGTGCCCTATGCTATCAGCATCATGTGTGGGGGTGATGTGCCACAGGTATGGGGACCTTGCGTGTGCCATGGCCAATTTCAGTCATTGTGGTGTCCATGTCACTTGGCACTGATTGTGAATCACGACATAGGGGTGTGTCTCCAAAATGTACAGCCTTCCAGCATGCATGTCCAATTGTGTGCCCTCTGACATGATGTGCCTGAGTGGGAGGCCTGCTAAGTGCAGGGACGGTTGCTTAATTTGCAGTCATGTCCATCCTGGACCATGGAGGAGTGTGGGCACTACTGTGCCCTGGGGCACCTCTTCCTAGGTATCATGTGCGTCATCCAACAATATGGCCATTCACTGTGTCTTTGCCATGGGTTGCGTAGGGTGGCATTGTACCCTGGGCTCAACTGTTAGGACCTACAGGTTGCTACATGTGTCCACTGTACAGGGGGACCCATTTTGCTTGTGCATACTCACAGTGGGCATTACCTGTGTGTGTTGTTGAGACAATCTGATGATGTTTGCCTGTCAATGATGTGTGGACATGGCCACCAGGGGCTGTGTGTTTACAGTCATGAATTAGTGGAGGCCATGTGTTTCCATCCCAGAGTAAGAGGTGTACATACTTTCTCCGTCTCAATGAGATTGTCTCAGGTGTGGGTGGTTTGTGCGTACAAGGCCTACATGTCAGAAGCTTCATCCTCCTTGCTGGGTTTAGCCTGTGTGTGATGTTTGACTGGACATACGCTCAAGGTGCAGTGACCCTGTCATGTGTGGCCTGGTTTCATGTATTGCCTTTGCAGCATGCGGCAAGAGTAAATGGATATGATTCATGCTCATCCCTTTTTGACGACGCAGTGTGGTGCAGGTGCTGTGCACATTTGTCCCCAGAGGCTGACTCCTCTCTAAAATTTCAGGTGCAGTGATTTGCTGTTGTGTCATGATCTCCATTGTGTCTCAGTGGCATGGTGGGTAGAAAAACTGTGTGTTCCATGGCCTACATGTGTACATTGTTTTGTAGGTGTTACTCCTGTTGCTTTTCAGGCTATGCAATGTGACCTATGTATATTTGACTCATGTGACATATGTGTACAGGTGTCTGATTTTCTCCTGTCTCTTCACCTTGCCCACAGCATCGCCGGGGGACACGGAAGGAGACACTAGCACGGACCGGGAGGAGAGATTGAGCACCAGTACCAGCAGTGCTGTCCTGTCTGGCACATGGAGTGGCACGGAGGCCGAAGGGAGTGAGGCGGAGGACCTGTTGACTGCCAACACAGACTATGACGCAGACGGGTCCGAGGCTGAGCTCCCAGAGGTGGCGGAGTCTGCCCCCCCAGCTGATGGCAGCCCTCCACATCCCCCCGCCACCTCAGGTTCCATCACCGGCCTCCCACATGCTCGTGGCCCTTCCCTCCGTGCTCGGTCCCCACATGTCTCCTTCCTGCCAGGCACCGCACCCCCTGCCCCTGTCACCACTGCTGCGGTGAGTGCGGAGTCTGTGGACATCCTGAGGCAGTTGCAGGTTGGTCAGACTGCGATGCTAAATGTCCTCCATGCCCACACCCAGGTGCTGACCCAGATGGAGGCATACATGGAGGGCATGTCGGCTGCGCAGTCTGACCAACGGCAGTTGCTGAGGTCCATAGACTCCACACTGACTGCAGCACTGGATCTCCTGCAGCGCTGCGTAACACCCCCTACCCCTGCCCCATCCCCAATTCCCACTCCCGTGCCTGTCCCACGCACATCCAGACGTCAGCGTGCACGCACCCCAACAGACACAGGCACCACACCACCAGGGAAGTCGAAGCGCACACCTCCTGTCACGCACACACAGGGTGAGGAAGGCACACCCACTGGGTCGGGGGGGAAACGTAGAACACGCAGCCACAGTGGGAGTCCGCATTCCACACAACCCACTCCCTCCAAATCCACTCCCCTTAGCTCTCCTGGCCAACAGTCAGTGACAGCATCATCCACTGCGAGTGTGCCCCCCAGCCCCAGGATGACACCACCCCGCAAGCGGTGGAGGCGGGACCCGGCCAGGGGAGTTGAGTCCCCCACCCTGTCCACACCCTCCCCCAGTGGCGCTGCGACCCATCCCTTTGCCCCCCCCCCCTCCTTGGGGCCTGTGGTTGGATTGGGTACGGGGGAGTCGCTGGGGGAACTTGCCGACGTGTGCAGCGCCATTCTGTCCTCCACCTTTGGCGCTGGCACCCCCCCTGTGGCAGATTCATCCCTCCCTGCACCCACAACACCTACCCTTTCCCCTCCTGTCCCTGCGGTGCCTGTTTCCACCCTCCCCCCTGATGCCCCCTCTTCTGTGGATGAAATGGACTTGTGAACTGTGCAGCCAAGCTAGGGGACACACGTCCCGATGTGTACCCCCCCCCCGGACATTGCTGCTGGGCTGGCCCATGGCCCTTGTACATAGTGGACATTTTCTCTGATATATTTTCCTGCTGAATAAAGCCTTTTCTTTTTGTTTTGCACACTGATGCTTTCCTGGACTTGCTGTTGGTGCTGGTGCTCCCTGCGTTGGGGTGGTGATAATGTGTTAGGGGTCTGTGAAATGTTGGAGTGTGCTGCTCATGGGGTGTACCCTGCCATCTGCGTGCCATCACAAAGGTCTCTGCAAATGGTATTTGGTCATGTTTGCTCTCACTGTATGGTGACATTGTCCCAAGGTGTGTTCCGTCCTCTGTGGCCCAGCCCATTTTTCCTGCAGGGTGTCTCCCAAATGCTGTGCTGTGCTGTGTCTACATTTCCTGGATGTGTGAGGGTTGCCTTTCAATATAGCCATGCTGGCTCAGCGATGTCTCCGCCTGCATCTGGGGTATCACCCTTGTAGGTCACTGAACTTGTTGATGGGGTATATTGTCCGATGTCTGGGCACTGCTGGGAGTGATAGGTACACACCCCTCCTGTGTCTGGGCACTGCTGGGAGTGATAGGCACACACCCCTCCTGTGTCTGGGCACTGCTGGGAGGACCCTGCACCCACCCCTCCTGTGTCTGGGCACTGCTGGGGGTGTTTTGCACACCCCATTCTTATAGCAGGTTCGGTGCGTACATGCACGGGTGGGGTGGGGGTTTGGTGCGTACATACACGGCTGGTGTGGTGGTTTGGTGCGTACATACACGGGTGGGCGTTTGGTGCGTACATACACGGGTGGTGGTTTGGTGCGTACATACACGGCTGGGGTGGTGGTTTGGTGCGTACATACACGGGTGGTGGTTCGGTGCGTACATACACGGCTGGGGGGGGGTTCGGGGGCGTACATACACGGGTGGGTGTTTGGTGCGTACATACACGGCTGGGGTGGGTGTTAGGTGCGTACATACACGGGTGGGGGTTTGGTGCGTACATACACGGCTGGGGGGGGTTCGGGGGCGTACATACACGGGTGGTGGTTCGGTGCGTACATACACGGGTGGTGGTTCGGTGCGTACATACACGGCTGGGGTGGGTGTTAGGTGCGTACATACACGGGTGGGGGTTTGGTGCGTACATACACGGCTGGGGGGGGTTCGGGGGCGTACATACACGGGTGGTGGTTCGGTGCGTACATACACGGGTGGTGGTTCGGTGCGTACATACACGGCTGGGGTGGGGGTTTGGTGCGTACATACACGGGTGGGCGTTTGGTGCGTACATACACGGGTGGTGGTTTGGTGCGTACATACACGGCTGGGGTGGTGGTTTGGTGCGTACATACACGGGTGGTGGTTCGGTGCGTACATACACGGCTGGGGGGGGGTTTGGTGCGTACATACACGGGTGGTGGTTTGGTGCGTACATACACGGCTGGGGTGGTGGTTTGGTGCGTACATACACGGCTGGTGGTTCGGTGCGTACATACACGGCTGGGGTGGGTGTTAGGTGCGTACATACACGGGTGGGGGTTTGGTGCGTACATACACGGCTGGGGGGGGTTCGGGGGCGTACATACACGGGTGGTGGTTCGGTGCGTACATACACGGGTGGTGGTTCGGTGCGTACATACACGGCTGGGGTGGGGGTTTGGTGCGTACATACACGGGTGGGCGTTTGGTGCGTACATACACGGGTGGTGGTTTGGTGCGTACATACACGGCTGGGGTGGTGGTTTGGTGCGTACATACACGGGTGGTGGTTCGGTGCGTACATACACGGCTGGGGGGGGGTTCGGGGGCGTACATACACGGGTGGGTGTTTGGTGCGTACATACACGGCTGGGGTGGGTGTTAGGTGCGTACATACACGGGTGGGGGTTTGGTGCGTACATACACGGCTGGGGGGGGTTCGGGGGCGTACATACACGGGTGGTGGTTCGGTGCGTACATACACGGGTGGTGGTTCGGTGCGTACATACACGGCTGGGGTGGGTGTTAGGTGCGTACATACACGGGTGGGGGTTTGGTGCGTACATACACGGCTGGGGGGGGTTCGGGGGCGTACATACACGGGTGGTGGTTCGGTGCGTACATACACGGGTGGTGGTTCGGTGCGTACATACACGGCTGGGGTGGGGGTTTGGTGCGTACATACACGGGTGGGCGTTTGGTGCGTACATACACGGGTGGTGGTTTGGTGCGTACATACACGGCTGGGGTGGTGGTTTGGTGCGTACATACACGGGTGGTGGTTCGGTGCGTACATACACGGCTGGGGGGGGGTTTGGTGCGTACATACACGGGTGGTGGTTTGGTGCGTACATACACGGCTGGGGTGGTGGTTTGGTGCGTACATACACGGCTGGTGGTTCGGTGCGTACATACACGGCTGGGGTGGGTGTTAGGTGCGTACATACACGGGTGGGGGTTTGGTGCGTACATACACGGCTGGGGGGGGTTCGGGGGCGTACATACACGGGTGGTGGTTCGGTGCGTACATACACGGGTGGTGGTTCGGTGCGTACATACACGGCTGGGGTGGGGGTTTGGTGCGTACATACACGGGTGGGCGTTTGGTGCGTACATACACGGGTGGTGGTTTGGTGCGTACATACACGGCTGGGGTGGTGGTTTGGTGCGTACATACACGGGTGGTGGTTCGGTGCGTACATACACGGCTGGGGGGGGGTTTGGTGCGTACATACACGGGTGGTGGTTTGGTGCGTACATACACGGCTGGGGTGGTGGTTTGGTGCGTACATACACGTGTGGTGGTTCGGTGCGTACATACACGGCTGGGGGGGGGTTCGGTGCGTACATACACGGGTGGTGGTTCGGTGCGTACATACACGGCTGGGGTGGGGGTTTGGTGCGTACATACACGGCTGGTGTGGTGGTTTGGTGCGTACATACACGGGTGGTGGTTTGGTGCGTACATACACGGCTGGGGTGGGGGTTCGGTCCGTACATACACGGGTGGGGGTTCGGGGCGTACATACTCTGCTGGTGTGGTGGTTTGGTGCGTACATACACGGGTGGGCGTTTGGTGCGTACATACACGGGTGGTGGTTCGGTGCGTACATACACGGCTGGGGTGGGTGTTAGGTGCGTACATACACGGGTGGGGGTTCGGGGCGTACATACACGGCTGGGGGGGGTTCGGGGGCGTACATACACGGGTGGTGGTTCGGGGCGTACATACACGGCTGGGGTGGGTGTTAGGTGCGTACATACACGGGTGGGGGTTCGGGGCGTACATACACGGCTGGGGTGGGTGTTAGGTGCGTACATACACGGGTGGGGGTTCGGGGCGTACATACACGGCTGGGGTGGGTGTTAGGTGCGTACATACACGGGTGGTGGTTCGGTGCGTACATACACGGGTGGTGGTTCGGTGCGTACATACACGGCTGGGGTGGGGGTTTGGTGCGTACATACACGGGTGGGCGTTTGGTGCGTACATACACGGGTGGTGGTTTGGTGCGTACATACACGGCTGGGGTGGGTGTTAGGTGCGTACATACACGGGTGGGGGTTTGGTGCGTACATACACGGCTGGGGGGGGTTAGGGGGCGTACATACACGGGTGGTGGTTCGGTGCGTACATACACGGCTGGGGTGGGGGTTTGGTGCGTACATACACGGCTGGTGTGGTGGTTTGGTGCGTACATACACGGGTGGGGGTTTGGTGCGTACATACACGGCTGGGGGTTCGGGGCGTACATACCAGGGTGGGGTGGGGGTTCGGGGCGTACATGCACGGGTGGCGCTTGGGTGCGTACATACACGGGTGGGGGTTCGGGGCGTACATACCAGGGTGGGGTGGGGGTTCGGGGCGTACATACACGGGTGGCGCTTGGGTGCGTACATACACGGGTGGCGGTTCGGGGCGTACATACACGGGTGGGGGTTCGGGGCGTACATACACGAGTGGGGGTTCGGGGCGTACATGCACGGGTGGGGGTACGGGCCGTACTTCCACGGGTGGGGGTACGGTCCGTACATACCCCTGCCCACGCTCTGCGTGCCTGGGTACGGGCCGTACCCATGCCTTTGGTGTGTGGGTACGGTGCGTCCCACCATTGTTGCGGGCCGTGGGGTCCGCACCGTACACAGGCCTTGGGGGCGTGGCTACGGGTCGTACCACGCGTACCCCTACATGACCCCAGCAATGCTGGTACGAGCTGTACCAAGGCCTTTCTGACGTGGGTACGGGCCGTACCGCTATTGTTGGAGTGACGTAGGGGGACGCGTGGTACGTTCCGTACCCACGCTCTTGCGGCCTGGGTAGGGTACGTACCGGTTCGCGTGACCATCCACTTCCGTTGTGGCGGACGCTTGCGTTGCTGGCCTTGCCCCCACCCCCTGGAAGTGACCAGGCCCTGATGGTCAGGTATGTCCAGGCCATGTGTGATTTGGTACCATGTGTTGGTGTTGTGTGTCCTGCCCCTGCCCCCCCCTTTGCCCCTGGTTGTTGTGCTGACCTTCTGCGGCGTCTGCGTCGGTTCCTGTACGCCAGGTGGACTGCTAGGAGGGCAGGGATGGCACGTAGGTTCGGGTCCATGTCTGTTCGTCGCGTCCAGCTGCTCCTTGCGTGTGTCGTCCTGATTTCCCGGCAGTTTTTGGCAGCCGGTAAATATTTTCCGTGCGGGATGACGTCGGTTCGAATCGTACTTCCTGGTTCGTGAAACGTAGGCTGGATGCGTACCGACGTCACGTCGGCTCCTTTCAGGATCGGAATTGTGTTTAGTTTCTGTTCGGTCGGTGTTTTGTTCGAATCGTACGGAAATGGTGTTTCCGTATGATTCGTACTTGCATTTTCGGATGGATTTCGCACCGGGTACGAGTCGGACGGAGAAAAGGCTCCGTCCGACGGTTCGTACCCGGTTTTTACCGGATCGGAATTGGCACCTAAGTGTTTTATATACACAGAACAAAGGCCTGAATGATGATGTTGAGGATTAATGCTTCCTACTTATGTGTGGTTAGGTAAGTGGGTCTGGGGTGGGCTGTTGTTCAGGTAATAGAAGATCCTGCAGTGAGTTGGCATCGCATTTACCCTCATATTCCCTACCAATTGTGTGATCTATTCGGTGTAAATTGAGGCACACCTCCAAAAACTAACACAGCTTGGGATTAGGGGTTTGGTGAAGGGATGGGAAAGGGGATTTGGGAAAAGGTGTGACAAAGACAAACACAACATATGAACAATATTCATCAGGGCGATGACCTCACATCATCATTAAGGGTGGACGGTGTACTCCGCTCGGCCAGCGGAGTTTTTGCCACTTCGCACTCCACTTTGAGTGCGAAGTTCGAAAAAAAAAACTCTGCCTACCGCCGGGGGAGTGGAGTTTACCAGTGCACTGCTCACTCACCCTTAACATGAGCAAATCTTGTAGAAAACAATAGAGTAAAACACGTGGAGCATCTACTTGACCACCAGATGGCGCTACATCATGTCCATTTTAAAGAAATATTTTAACTTTAAGTTAAACAAACTTTTAGTCGAAAACCATATTCCGCAAGTCAGCTGAACTCTTACTTCCACTTAGCATCTCTTTAACACTTGTTTAATAAGTGCAAATCAAAAAAAAAAAATTATGTTTCCTTTGTTAGAATTTAGTTTACACTGGTCTCGAGATCTGACTGCGCAGAATGGTACGGTCCACGAGTGATGTTTTCTGGTTGTGACTTGTAAGTGGCCTCTTCGGGATGTGTGTTACATTCCAAGTCCGAGCTCTGCTCTGTAATGTGGAGTCCTACTGAAACAGCAACCTGTTGCAGTGTTGCCTCGAGTCTGGCTGAGAGTGAGTACTGTTTAAGTTTCCTTTCGCAGAGCAGAACATGACAGCGGGAAAGGCAGCGAGATGAGCAGCCATGGGGTGTACGAGGGAACAACACACAGTGCACAGGTACGAGTTGGAGCATGAAACTGGGATAAGTTGTGAGAAAACACATTCTGAGGAAATCCCTAGGTGGAAGATCCTGTGACTATATTTTGCCGGTCGTTGTAAGCATATGGCTATAACTGTAGCAGTCAGTAAGAAGACAATATAACGTGGAACTAAGATTATATTGTTACACTTCTCTTTCACACCTAATGGGAAGATACCAGCTTCAGAAATAACCACTCAAACAGGGAAAATAATATAATGCATGCCCTGTGATGCATTTAATATGTCTGCTATATATCAGTGCGGACTCGTGGTGGTTAGTGTCAAGGCAAAGTTAAGTTTAGAGTAGTGTACCCGTTGCCCGGGGAACATTGTCTGCATACCCCTACCAAAAAACATAGCACTTTTTTGTCACAGCACAGAAAACAAAACAAACACCTTTTGGCAGCTAGTTATGTACATTACGGTGAGCAGTCTATATATCGACTTTTTAATATCGAGGGACATAAATATCGAGTCAAAAATATCGAATGTACAAAATATCGAAATAAATAATATCGATGTGAAAAATATCGTTTTTTTTTTTACTTATATGTCGATGTAAGTAATATCGTTAGTAATAATATCGACATGTGAAAATATCGTCATTGTGTGTTTAGTAAATATTTTGAAGTTGTTTGTATAAATAGTTAAAATTTATATAATATGAGAAATATTTATATTGTTTTAGGGGCGGGATGTTGGGTTATAGGGGATAAGGGTGGGGAGTGTTTTAAAAAAGTTAATTTATTTTTTTAATATATTGTAAAATTTAATTAGTAAATTTTATTTAAAATTTGAAATGTATATTTAATTTTAGGAGCGGGATGTTGGTTTATAGGGGATAAGGGTGGGAAGTGTTTTAAAAATGTTTATATATTGTTTAATTTAAAAACAAAATTAATTTAGAAATTGTAAATTAAATGTAGAATTTTAAAAATAATTTTAGGAGCGGGATGTTGGTTTATAGGGGATAAGGGTGGGAAGTGTTTTAAAAATGTTTATATATTTGTAAATTTAAAAAAAAATATTTTTAGAAATTGTAAATTAAATTTATAATTTAAAAAAAAAATTTACGAGCGGGATGTTGGTTTATAGGGGATAAGGGTGGGAAGTGTATTAAAAATGTTTATATATTGTTTACATTTTTAAAAAATTTATTTAGAAATTGTAAATTAAATTTAGAATTTTAGAAATAATTTTAGGAGCGGGATGTTGGTTTATAGGGGATAAGGGTGGGAAGTGTTTTAAAAATGTTTATATATTGTTTAATTTTAAACAAAAATTTATTGAGAAATTGTAAATTAAATGTAGAATTTTACAAATAATTTTAGGAGTGCGATGTTGGTTTACAGGGGATAAAGGTGGGAAGTGTTTTAAAAATGTTTATATATTTGTTAATTTAAAAAAAAAAAATTTTGAAATAGTAAATTAAAATTAGAATTTTACAATGAATTTTAGGAGTGGGATGTTGGTTTATAGGGGATAAGGGTGGGAAGTGTTTTAAAAATGTTTATATATTGTTTAAAATTTTAAAAAAATAAAATTTGAAATTGAAAATTAAATTTTGAATTTTAGAAAAAAATTTAGGAGCAGGATGTTGGTTTATAGGGGATAAGGGTGGGAAGTGTTTTTTAAAAGTTTATATATTTGTTAATTTTTTATTAAAAATATGTATAAATTGTAAATTAAATTTCCATTTTTAATAATATATTTCGGAGCGGGGTGTTGGTTGATAGGGGATAAGGGTGGGAAGTGTTTTTAAAATGTTTATATATTTGTTAATTTAAAAAAAAAAATGTTTTGAAATTGTAAAATAAATTAAGAATTTTAATAATAATTTTAGGAGTGGGATGTTGGTTAATAGGGGATAAGGGTGGGAAGTGATTTAAAAAAGTTTTTATATAATTGTTAATTTTTTATTAAAATAATTTAGAAATTGTAACTTTAATTTAGAATTTTACAAATAATTTTAGGAGCGGAATGTTGGGTTATAGGGGATAAGGTTGGGAAGTTAATTTAAAATGTTGATATATTTTTTAATGTAAAAAAAAAAGAATTTATATAATTTAAATATATTTTAGAATTTTACAAATTCCATAATTAAATATAGATTTCAGTCAGGATAGTAAATTAATTAAGTTCACTGTCCAGCACTTATCTTAATTAAATATAGACTGGAGTGGGAATAGTAAATTAATTAAGTTCATTGTCCAGCACTTACTGTAATTTTATATAGTTTGGAGTGAGAATAGTAAATTAATTTAGTTCAGTGTCCAGCACTTATCTTAATTAAATATAGACTAGAGTGGGAATAGTAAATTATTTAAGTTCAGTGTCCAGCATCTACCTTAATTAAATCTAGATTGGAGTGGGAATAGTAAATTAATTAAGTTCAGTGTCCAGCACATATTGTAATAAAATATAGGTTGGAGTGAGAATAGTAAATTAATTAAGTTCAGTGTCCAGCACTTATCTTAATTAAATATAGACTGGAGTGGGAATAATTAATTAATTAAGTTCAGTGTCCAGCACCTACTCTAATGTAATATAGGTTGGAGTGAGAATAGTAAATTAATTAAGTTCAGTGTCCAGCACTTATCTTAATTAAATATAGACTGGAGTGGGAATAGTGAATTGATTCTGTTCAGTGTCCAGCACCTACTCTAATTAAATATAGGTTGGAGTGAAAATAGTAAATTAATTAAGTTCAGTGTCCAGCACTTATCTTAATTAAATATAGACTGGAGTGGGAATAGTTAATTAATTAAGTTCAGTGTCCAGCACCTACTCTAATGTAATATAGGTTGGAGTGAGAATAGTAAATTAATTAAGTTCAGTGTCCAGCACTTATCTTAATTAAATATAGACTGGAGTGGGAATAGTAAATTGATTCTGTTCAGTGTCCAGCACCTACTCTAATTAAATATAGGTTGGAGTGAGAATAGTAAATTAATTAAGTTCAGTGTCCAGCACTTATCTTAATTAAATATAGACTGGAGTGGGAATAGTTAATTAATTGAGTTCAGTGTCCAGCACCTACTCTAATGTAATATAGTTTGGAGTGAGAATAGTACATTAATTAAGTTCAGTGTCCAGCAGTTATCTTAATTAAATATAGACTGGAGTGGGAATAGTAAATTAATTAAGTTCAGTGTCCAGCACCTACTCTAATTAAATATAGGTTGGAGTGAGAATAGTAAATTAATTAAGTTCAGTGTCCAGCACTTATCTTAATTAAATATAGATTGGAGTGGGAATAGTAAATAATTAAGTTCTGTGTACAGCACATACTGTAATAAAATATAGGTTGGAGTGAGAATAGTAAATTAATTAAGTTCAGTGTCCAGCACTTATCTTAATTAAATATAAACTGGAGTGGGAATAGTTAATTAATTAAGTTCAGTGTCCAGCACCTACTCTAATGTAATATAGGTTGGAGTGAGAATAGTAAATTATTAAGTTCAGTGTCCAGCACTTATGTTAATTAAATATAGACTGGAGTGGGAATAATTAATTAATTAAGTTCAGTGTCCAGCACCTACTCTAATGTAATATAGGTTGGAGTGTGAATAGTAAATTAATTAAGTTCAGTGTCCAGCACTTATCTTAATTAAATATAGACTGGAGTGGGAATAGTGAATTGATTCTGTTCAGTGTCCAGCACCTACTATAATTAAATATAGGTTGGAGTGAAAATAGTAAATTAATTAAGTTCAGTGTCCAGCACTTATCTTAATTAAATATAGACTGGAGTGGGAATAGTAAATTAATTAAGTTCAGTGTCCAGCACCTACTCTAATGTAATATAGGTTGGAGTGAGAATAGTAAATTAATTAAGTTCAGTGTCCAGCACTTATCTTAATTAAATATAGACTGGAGTGGGAATAGTAAATTGATTCTGTTCAGTGTCCAGCACCTACTCTAATTAAATATAGGTTGGAGTGAGAATAGTAAATTAATTAAGTTCAGTGTCCAGCACTTATCTTAATTAAATATAGACTGGAGTGGGAATAGTTAATTAATTGAGTTCAGTGTCCAGCACCTACTCTAATGTAATATAGTTTGGAGTGAGAATAGTACATTAATTAAGTTCAGTGTCCAGCAGTTATCTTAATTAAATATAGACTGGAGTGGGAATAGTAAATTAATTAAGTTCAGTGTCCAGCACCTACTCTAATTAAATATAGGTTGGAGTGAGAATAGTAAATTAATTAAGTTCAGTGTCCAGCACTTATCTTAATTAAATATAGATTGGAGTGGGAATAGTAAATAATTAAGTTCTGTGTACAGCACATACTGTAATAAAATATAGGTTGGAGTGAGAATAGTAAATTAATTAAGTTCAGTGTCCAGCACTTATCTTAATTAAATATAAACTGGAGTGGGAATAGTTAATTAATTAAGTTCAGTGTCCAGCACCTACTCTAATGTAATATAGGTTGGAGTGAGAATAGTAAATTATTAAGTTCAGTGTCCAGCACTTATGTTAATTAAATATAGACTGGAGTGGGAATAGTAAATTGATTCTGTTCAGTGTCCAGCACATACTCTAATTAAATATAGGTTGGAGTGAGAATAGTAAATTAATTAAGTTCAGTGTCCAGCACTTATCTTAATTAAATATAGACTGGAGTGGGAATAGGTAATTAATTAAGTTCAGGGTCCAGCACCTACTCTAATGTAATATAGGTTGGAGTGAGAATAGTAAATTAATTAAGTTCAGTGTCCAGCAGTTATCTTAATTAAATATAGACTGGAGTGGGAATAGTAAATTAATTAAGTTCAGTGTCCAGCACCTACTCTAATTAAATATAGGTTGGAGTGAGAATAGTAAATTTATTAAGTTCAGTGTCCACCACTTTTCTTAATTTAATATAGACTGGAGTGGGAATAGTAAATTATTTTAGTTCAGTGTCCAGCACCTACCCTAATTTAATATAGGTTGGAGTGAGAATAGTAAATTAATTAAGTTCTGTGTCCAGCACTTATGTTAATTAGATATAGACTGGAGTGGGAATAGTAAATTAATTAAGTTCATTGTCCAGCACCTACTGTAATTTAATATAGTTTGGAGTGAGAATAGTAAATTAATTAAGTTCAGTGTCCAGCACTTATCCTAATTAAATATAGACTGGAGTGGGAATAGTAAATTGATTCTGTTCAGTGTCCAGCACATACTCTAATTAAATATAGGTTGGAGTGAGAATAGTAAATTAATTAAGTTCAGTGTCCAGCACTTATCTTAATTAAATATAGACTGGAGTGGGAATAGTTAATTAATTAAGTTCAGTGTCCAGCACCTACTCTAATGTAATATAGGTTGGAGTGAGAATAGTAAATTAATTAAGTTCAGTGTCCAGCAGTTATCTTAATTAAATATAGACTGGAGTTGGAATAGTAAATTAATTAAGTTCAGTGTCCAGCACCTACTCTAATTAAATATAGGTTGGAGTGAGAATAGTAAATTAATTAAGTTCAATGTCCAGCACTTATCTTAATTAAATATAGATTGGAGTGGGAATAGTAAATTAATTAAGTTCTGTGTCCAGCACATACTGTAATAAAATATAGGTTGGAGTGAGAATAGTAAATTAATTACGTTCAGTGTCCAGCACTTATCTTAATTAAATATAGACTGGAGTGGGAATAGTTAATTAATTAAGTTCAGTGTCCAGCACCTACTCTAATGTAATATAGGTTGGAGTGAGAATAGTAAATTAATTAAGTTCAGTGTCCAGCACTTATCTTAATTAAATATAGACTGGAGTGGGAATAGTAAATTGATTCTGTTCAGTGTCCAGCACATACTCTAATTAAATATAGGTTGGAGTGAGAATAGTAAATTAATTAGGTTCAGTGTCCAGCACTTATCTTAATTAAATATAGACTGGAGTGGGAATAGTTAATTAATTAAGTTCAGTGTCCAGCACCTACTCTAATGTAAAATAGGTTGGAGTGAGAATAGTAAATTATTAAGTTCAGTGTCCAGCACTTATCTTAATTAAATATAGACTGGAGTGGGAATAGTAAATTAATTAAGTTCAGTGTCCAGCACCTACTCTAATTAAATATAGGTTGGAGTGAGAACAGTAAATTAATTAAGTTCAGTGTCCAGCACTTATCTTAATTAAATATAGACTGGAGTGGGAATAGTAAATTGATTCTGTTCAGTGTCCAGCACATACTGTAATTAAATATAGGTTGGAGTGAGAATAGTAAATTAATTAAGTTCAGTGTCCAACACTTATCTTAATTAAATATAGACTGGAGTGGGAATAGTTAATTAATTAAGTTCAGTGTCCAGCACCTACTCTAATGTAATATAGTTTGGAGTGAGAATAGTAAATTAATTAAGTTCTGTGTCCAGCACATACTCTAATTAAATATAGGTTGGAGTGAGAATAGTCAATTAATTAAGTTCAGTATGTAGTGGGAGTAGTATGTTAATTAAGTTTGGTAAATAGCAAATATTAGAATTAAATATAGAGTTGAATAGGAACAGTGAAATTAATTGGATTTAATTTTCAAAAAATCTGTAGATTTTAGTTTTGGTTGGATAAAAGATAGAAGTTATATCAGAATGCAAATTCCAATTTTTTTTTTTAAATAGTAGAAAGGAAAATAAGATTTATTTTATAGTTGTTGGAATGTATATTCATTAGAGAGAAAATTTTGTTTATTATTACGCATATTCTAATAATTAAATCATTGAAATAAACATGTAATAAAATGATTAATATATTGGAGGAGGAGCCTAGCGCGCAACCAAGATGGCCGCGTAGGTGCGAGGCTCCCGGGGACCTCCGCAACCTCCTACGACTATCCTGAATTTATCCTGTCTCGGACGAGGGGAATGTGTTGGTGAGCCTGAGCTGAGGTGGCACCCGTTTCCCGTTGTCAAATCGGACCTCGGACACCGGAGTGAGCACCGATTGAAGTCTGCGGCCTTCTCCTCGCCAGACCCCGGATTTGCGCTGAGGGGTGACCCAGTGACAAAGTGAACAACAGCGGCGGGCCGGGCCTGGCGAGTCGCGTACCCCGCACTTTTGCTTTCACTTTCGCACCCCCTTGCTGTCTTTGCAGGGTTGGGTCGCGGGGCTCTTTGTGTTGGTGTGGTCTCGCGGGGAGACTCGGCCTGCCCGCCGGCTGTGACCCACCCCGCCGATCTGAGGTGGCCCCCCCCCCGGAGCTTGTGGCTCTGATTGCCTGCTCTTCACGTCGTGACTGGTGCGATCGGGGGACTGGTGGCCATGGCCACGAAACAAGATGGAGACCGGGCAAAGACCAAATCGACCCGGCGTGGCGCCACCCATCAGGCCAACAGTATGGACCGCTATACCCTCCAGAAGGGATCTCCTGGCGGACCGCACAAATCCCCTGAGGGCCCTCCTGATGCCCCGGACCTGCCCACGGATCTGACTCTGCGTGATGTCATGGGCGCCATTGCCGAGATGAAGGCCTCGGTGGGCCAGCGGTTCGACACACTGGCACAGAAGATCGACTCGGTCCTCGTGGATGTTGGCCTGGTGAGGGCCGACCTATCCAAGACCAACGACCGAGTTGATTCTTTGGCCCACACCGCATCGGGCCTTACTACTGAGGTGGCGGCACTACAAAAGGAGGTGTGCCGGCTTAGTCAGGCGAGCGCCCTTATGGATCGGCGCCTGGAGGACTCCGAGAGTCGGGCCCGGAGGAACAACATTCGCATCATCGGGTTGCCCGAGGGACGGGAGGAAGCGGCGGCGGACCTATTTGTGGAGGATCTGATCGCTACCCATCTCCAGCCACCGGGGCTCAGTAAATTCTTCGCGGTAGAGCGGGCCCACAGGGTTCCCGGGGGAAGGCCGAAGGTCGGAGCCCCTCCGCGGCCTCTCATTGCCCGGATTTTCAACTTTCGGGACAGAGACGCTATCCTGCAAGCCTCCAGACTGCATGGGCCGGTTAAGCTTGACAATATGGAGGTGAACTTTTATCCTGATTTCACCCCAGCGGTCCAGAAGCAGAGACTGAGCTTCCAAGGCGTCAAGCGCCGTCTTCGGGACCTGAACCTTAAATACGCTATGCTCTTCCCAGCCAAGCTGCGAGTGGAGGTAGAGGGTCGCACGCACTTTTTTGACCATCCCGAAGCGGCCGGAGACTGGCTGGACACTCTGTCTGGGGATCGTGATCTGGGAGGCGGGGGGGCGGCGGGGGGAGATGGCACACTAGATCGGGACTGAGGGGGTAATATTCTGCTTCACTCTGGACAAAAATGATGCCGCTTTCGATTAAGCGTTTGTCTGTATAATTTCCCCTCCTATGGAGGTTGTGTGGGGTCTACTGGGGGTTCTCCTTCCTCCTCTAGGGGGTTTAGCTAGTTTTTTACTATATATATGGGGCGACAGGCACACTGCACGTTGGGGGGGCTGTTCGGGCTCATGCAGGGGTGCAGGGAGGGGGGAGTTTCATTGGGGCGGGTGGGCAGGGATGGGGGGGTGTTGTTCGTTTTTACCACAAGGCAAAAGTATTATTGTGCTAGCTCTATAGTGCTCTCCAGGGGACAAATGGTGGCTTCTGTCTACGATGGGGGGTAGGGAACTAACTTTGTTGTCCTGGAACGTGAATACGAGGTGTGGTCCTGCAGTTTTTGAAGCGACTCTCGCCCGATGTAGTTTTTCTGCAGGAGACACACCTCATTGGCAACTCCTTCTGCGCCATGAATCGGCGTGGCTATCGCCTAGTGGCCCATTCGGGCTTCACGTCTGGCTCAAGGGGTGTGGGCATCATGGTTAAGAACTCGCTCCCGTTGGAGATTGATGAGGTGCTCCATGACGACAGGGGACGCTATGCGGTCTTGGTGGGAAGGATGGAGGGCAAAGTGGTCGTTTTTGTGTCAGTATACGTCCCGCCGGGGCTGCAGTCGACTACCTTTGCGGACCTGGGGCGCCTCCTCCTTGACCTTCCGGGGGGGATTCTGGTGTTGGGGGGGGATTTCAATGCGGTGGTTTCCGGGACTGTGGATCGTCACCCCCCTAGGGACCTCCCCCGGGCCCAAGCGTGGCTATCTGGTCTATTGGATACCTTGGGATTGGTGGATTGCTGGCGTTTAAAACATCCCACGCAGTTACAGTATACCTTCCATTCGGGGGCCCATGGTAGTCTCTCACGACTAGATTATGTCCTGGTCCCGGCGGCATATGTTGGGAGGGTGGGAGAGGTGCGTCATTTGGCACGGGGTATCTCGGACCATTCTCCGCTCCTGTTACACCTGGATCTTTTTCCGAGGGGTGAGGGTAGGGTGGTCCCGATAAATCCCTGGTACCTGCGCGACCCCACCATTCGCGCTGAATTGATTAAATCCCTCCAGCGCTATTTTGACGAGAATGTGGGGTCCGTGCCGTCGGCTGTCTCACTGTGGGAGGCATTCAAGGCAGTACTACGGGGAGAGGCCCTGTCCCTCATTTCCCACACCCGGAGGCGCGAGCGGGAGGAGGTGACCCTGGTGGAAGCTGAGATAGCCGAGTTGGAGGGTAACCTAGAATGTGGGGTGACGGATGCCGTATTGCATGTCCTCCAACTCAAGCAGGCGGCCTATAGGGCCCTCGTCACGGAGGCGGCCAGGGGCCTCAGTAGAGAGCAACAGGGAAGACTATATGATGTGGGTGATAAGGCTGGTAAATTGATTGCATGGCTGGACAAAAGGGAGAGAGCGAGTCGTGTAGTCCCGCTGATTGAGAAAACAGATGGTGTGTGTGTTACTGAGCCGGAAGAAATTGTCTCCTGCTTCGCGGACTATTTCCGTGGGGTGTACACCCCGGTGTCTTCCCGCTCTGAAGAGGATTCCCGTGCCCTACTCAGGGATATCGCGCTGCCTTCCCTTTCGGAGGAGGACAGAGTGTCGTTGGACGCCGCTCCAACCTCCGACGAAATCGCCCTCGCCATACGTTCGGTCGCTTCCGGCAAGGCCATGGGTCCTAATGGTCTCCCCATCGAGTTGTACAAGTTGCGACCGGATACGCTGGCTCCACATCTCCGATCGATGTTCCTGGAGGCTCATTCGGTGGGCTCCCTCCCGCTGGACCAGCGTCTGGCTACAATCGTGGTTATCCACAAGGAGGGGAGACCTCGGGACCGGGTTACATCCTATCGGCCCATTTCGCTACTGAACGCGGAGCCCAAAATTCTCGCCAAGGTCCTGGCCAATCGGCTGGTCGGCGTAGTGGGCGAACTGGTTCACCAGGATCAGTCCGCCTTTATTCCCCATCGTAGCACGGCCCTTAACTTGCGGCGTTTGCATGGGGTGCTCGCACGTGTTCAGAACATCCGGGAGCCGGCCATTTTGGCGTCCTTGGACGCCACCATGGCGTTTGACACGCTTGAATGGCCATACATCTGGGCGATGCTTGCGAAGTTTGGCTTTGGCGCTGGGTTCATCAGTTGGGTCAAATTGCTGTATTCGGGCCCATTGGCGCAGGTGGTGGTGAACGGTAGAGTATCGGCTCCGTTCGAGCTGGGCCGGGGCATGAGGCAGGGTTGCCCCTTATCGCCGCTCCTTTTTGCGCTTGCCTTGGAGCCCCTGGCGGAGTGGCTGCGGTGGGAGCCTTCCATCCGTGGTCTCCGTTGGACCCCCGAGTATGAGGACCGCGTATCCCTATACGCTGATGACATCCTTTTGTACCTAGCTTCCCCACGTAAATCACTGATAGTACTGGTTGATGTCTTGCATTCATTTGGTCGTAACTCCGGCCTTGTCATCAACTGGGCTAAATCGTGTGTGTATGTTCTCTCTGGGGAGGCTCCTATTCTCCCGCGGGGCTGTCCGATCCAGATCGCCCCGCAGGGATTTCGGTACCTGGGTGTCTTCATTACTCTGGACCCGGAGGCCCGGTATGATCGGAACTTGCTTCCCCCCCTCCTGCGCCTGAAGGAAGATGTCGCGCGCTGGCAGCGCTTGCCGCTTTCGCCGCTCGGCCGGGCGGCATTGTTTAGGATGATGTCTCTGCCGCATTTCCTGTACGCCTTGCAGAACACCATGGACCTCGTCCCAGCGCGCTACTTCCGTGAGGTGGAGAGTTTGCAGCGCCGCCTGTTCTGGGACGGGAGGCCGCGTATCGCGCTGGCGAAGCTGACGCTCCCATGGTATGACGGAGGGGTCGCCCTCCCGGATATCAAACGGTACTATTGGGCCTCCCAGCTGGCTGCGATTAATCACGGCCTGTACGGGCCCGCCTTAAACCCGGCATTCGCAATGGATAAGATGCTACTCCCGGGTGGGGACTATAATCGAGCGCTCTACTCCAGCGCACCCGACGTTCGGCTGACCGGCCCCACGCGTGTCATGGTGCGAGTGTGGCACGCGGCCAATGTGGCGATGGGGTGGAAGGACCGTTTGACCCGGGCATCGCCACTATACGCGTCTGAGCAGTTGGGCTCCCTGTGGACCTCGAAGGGCTTTGAGAAGTGGGACATGATAGGCATCAGCAAAGTGGGGGATCTCTGGACGAGGGGAGGATTTAAAACGTTCGATATGCTGCAGACGGAATTCCAGTTGCATGACAGGGAGTACTTTCGGTATTTGCAGATCTGTCATGCACTGGGCTCCGTCTTCCCGGACGTTGCATCCATCCCGGAGTATTCCCCCCTGGAGGATAGAGTGCTGGATGGACACGTTCCGGACAGCACGATCTCACTGATCTACAAAAAACTGATCAATGACCGCTCGGGATTGCTGACTGCCCTTCGTGAGGCATGGGTTGCCGATGGACTGGAGCTGGACGACGAGGACTGGACCTCTGCGGTGGCCTCCCCGAAAGAGTTGGCCATACCGGCCCGCCTTCGCTTTGTCCAGCTCAAGATACTCCACAGAGTCTACATGACGGGGCCAAGGCTCCTGCGTATGGGTTATGCTGTGGACGGGTTGTGTAAGCGTGGGTGTGGTGCTTTGGGGACCTTTCTACATATACTGTGGGAATGCCCGGAAGTGGAGCGATTCTGGCGTGGTGTGCATGAGGTCCTGCGTGTGGTTACGCATGTGGTGCTGCTACCCGAAGCGAGGAGATGCCTATTGAATGTGTGGGAACCTGCCGACTACTCGGCGCCACAGACGTGGTGGGTGACTCTGGGATATATGGTGGCCAAGCGTGATATTGCTCAACTGTGGGGATCCCAGAGGTCCCCGACTGTCTCGGCCTGGAAGGAACATATGGATTGGTGCATGTTTCGGGAAAAGGTGGTGTATGTGGCGAGAGGTAAGCCTGGGACATGTGTGAAAGTATGGGGCCCCTGGAACGCCTACCGAGGGGGAATTTGTGCTCCGCCGTTATTGCCCGATCCGTCGCCTGACCCATCCCCTTAGCCGACCCATCTTCCTTGTTCCGGACATTGAGTTTACCCAGCCCTAGTCCTGATCTCTTCCCCTTCTTGATACTCCTATGGACTGGTAGGGTCCCCCTCTCAGGGGAGCACATGCTGCTATTTCGGATTGTGGATTGCCTTGTGGGTTTGTTTTTTCTGGTTGTTTTTTCAGTTTAAAATGAAACCGTACAGTGCGGTCCGGATGGGGTGGCTATCAACGCTGCTAACTCCTGTGCATCTTCCTCAGCCGCAACGCATGCTCTACAATGTGTATCATATGCTCCTTTTGTCTACTAGCGGCCGGCCGGAAGGTTGTAGGCCCATCTTTGTATATTTTTTTGAGTTTTGTAATAAACGGTTTCAAAAAAAAAAAAAGATTAATATTTAACATTTGTATTATAGTTATAATTTTTTTATAATGGATATATATTTGTTAAATGTATATTTTGGATATGAATATATGAACACACAAAATAATTAAAAATAAAAATATCAGTTTTTTATAGCTGTATAATATTTATAAATTTATATTGTGTACTCTCAAAATTTTTAGACTTTATTAGAATTTATAAGAAATTGTATGTTTTGAAATATATGACTAATATATTTTAATTATTAATATTTATATTACATATTTAATATTGAAATTGTTTACATTTTAGAATATGTATTTTTTAAAATTATTTTTGGTATGTTGTACATACAATATATTAATTATATCATGTTAATCTTTTTATTTTGGTAATATATACTGTTTTATTGATATATTAATAAAAATATTTTATTTATTATATTAATTTTTATATGTTAAATAATTTTCACATTGATAAAAAATATAGGTATTCTTTTTGAGTATTTTATTCTAATGTTTTACTAATTTTTAAAGTAATGTGTAATGTTAAATAAATAGTTAGGGCATTTATTGGTATTTTTTTAGTTGTTATGTTTGTTTGGGTCTTTTATTTTGTAACCGCTCGCTGTTGTTTTGGGTTATTTTGGTCGAATCCAGGTAGCGGTTAGGAGCTGTTTCGCGTTTGAGAAGGTAAGAGTTATTTTCTTTATTATTAAATAGTTTTAAGTGTTTTGTGGAAGTAGTAATGTTGTAATAAGTGTGTATTGATTGATGTTTTAGAAGTTAGTAATAGTTTGTATACGGTTTTAGAATTTACGTTGTATTCCGTGTTTGTGGCTTTGTTAGTGTTTTGTTATTTCGGTGTCTTAAAGTTTTATAGTGTTTGAATAACGTTTGTAGTGATGTTTTTAGGTGCGTTTTGTGTGTTTGTGGGTGGGTGGGAATGTTTGTTTCTCTTTCGTAGGTTTTACGGAGAAGATATTTTCGTCGGTTTCAAACACCTTATTTTTTTTTAAGGAAGTGTGTATTAGTTGTGTTTACTAATGTTTATTTTACACTTCCTTTATTGTTCGGGTTTCCAGGAGCGGTTATTTCCCTTTTTAATATTTCTCGGGATTTTTATGGTTAATGGATAGTCCTTTTTTTCCGTAGACGTTGTTTTCGATAAACAGTTGTATTTTTACATTTTATTGGGATTTTATTTTGGATACCTATGGATTTTGAACTACCTGGATTTATTTGGAAGGAATGTTATTATCCCATTGGAGCAACTACACAGGTAAGTTCATTTAAATATTTTTATTGTTGGTGGACAAACCTTATATATTTAATATTGTTGTTGTGTACTTGGTTTGTTTAATTATGTTGTCTAAATATATGTCCATATCATTGATTTATATATTTTAGACCACATAATTAAATATGTGATATAATAAAGTGGTTTGTTTATGTTGTGATAGTTGTTTTAGTAGAATTGTAGGTTAATATTTAGGAAAGGGTTTAGAAGAGAGTTTGAGCTATTATATTTATGGGTGGATGGGTATAGCTGTACCTGTTGTTGTAGGTAATTATACATTTGAGTAGTTTGTCTAGACTGTTTTGGTTTTAATTGTAGGACAGATTGTTGCATTCTTAATTCTTGGAAACTTTGTTCCTTTTGTATGGCAATTAGTAGTTTTTGTAGTGTTGGAGTTGTTCTCCCAGTACAAGTTAGGAATGCATTATGCCAGCCTTCAACGGCGTTGTTAGTTTTGGCTTGTTGGTTGAGTGTACTTACATATACATTCCACCAAGGTATATGGAACTTGGGCTGACGTCTATGGCCTGATCTGTGTAGTCTCCCCACCCAGGTATCCTCAAAATAATCTAAGAGGGGAGATAACTTTACTTCGTTTTGTTTGTAGAATGGACTTTCTAATAAAAGATTGTAATGTTCCGCAACATCTGTGGTTGGTACATAAGCTAGGGCTGTTAGAAGTTTTATTTGATGTGCAAAACTTATGTTAGTGGCATATTCTACACTTAGTGAAGATTTTTGTAAATGTCTCCATATACATTGGTTTAGATGGAAGTAACATCCTTGGATAGCTGTATGGGGGTACAGTTTGAGAATGGAATTTATCATGGCTTGCTCAAAGTCTATGATAATTCTTTGAGGGTAAAAATCATTTGATTCTTGTTTTAGTTTTCCTAGCATTTCATTATATGTAGTGTTTTGTTTGTTAGGTAATAGTGCATAAATTAAAGGTATGGAAGTGTTGTGATATTGACCGTGTATTGTGTAAAGCTGGTAGAATGGTTTTGGGCATATTGTAAAGGTGCCATCCATCATCCATGTTTGGCATTGTTGCAGTTTAGTTATATTGTTTGCAGTAGCAAACATTATGATTCTTTTTTTTGTGCTTTTGTTATCAAAAAAAATAAAAGGTTCATTATTGTGGGTGATACTTAATTCTGGTGGAATGATGATCTCTTGAAAAGTTTTAGGGGATGGTATAGTTGTCGTGGTTGCTTTTTTGGTTCTAGCAATAGTTCTTTTTATAGAAGCAATTGATGGTAATTGGCCTCTTGCTTCTTTGGGCACTCTAGGTAATAGTTCTTTTAGGATTACACTTGTAGCAGTTTGTGAACCAGTGCTTAATTCTTTGATATTTTCAAGGGTTGATCTGACTTCTATTTCAGAGAGATTGGGTGGATGGTTATGCTCTCTTGTATATAGTACAGTTGTTTCTCTTGTTGTTGCTCGTCCGTAGCATTTGTTAGAATAATATTTAGTACACTTCCAGTTCACTTTTCGGTCCGTCTGCTTTTCTTGGGTGTATGTGTAACCCATGTAACACAATAGGAATTTTCCTTTCTGCAAAGTTATAAATTGGGCTTCTTCTGTCATCGTGATGTGTTAGAAATCTGGAAAAAATGTATATTAAAATATATGCACTAGTACTTTATATATTTAAATGAAAATAGCAAAAAAGCATTTTTTTATATATACTTACCAAGTGTTTTTGGTTGTATTTGAATGAAGATGTTGTTTGTAGACAAAATGCTGTTTAGTTGATGTAGTCTCTGAAAGTTAAAGAAAATATATTGTTGTGGTTGGTTTAGTTTTTAAAGTGGGGTGGTATTGCTGTTTGGTATAGACTATATTTTTTTGGTGAAACGTATTTTATAGTTTTACAAATCAACAACTCAAAAAACATTCCCCCGCCTTCACCTGTGCCGGAAGTACCACACATTTATCATCAAGACCAATTATTTAGGAGAATGAACAACCTTCCCACCCAGTTCTCTACCCCCCCCTCCCCCACCACATGTCAATGTACCCCCGTCCCCTACCCCTCTTACTATGTGCCCCTCCTCCCTAATAAATAAGATGCAGTAGCCTAACCTCTCCCTAAGCAAACAGAGCCTACCCTCATGCCCAGTGTTATAGACTATAGGGGTTAATTTATACAGGTTTTTAAAAATTTAATAAAGAGAACATGGATTTGTTTAGAGGTTTAGGATGTTTTGGGGTTTGAGTAGGATTTAATTAATATTTTATAAAGTATTTTGATAGTATACTTACTTTTTAGTGAGTCTTTTCTGGCAATCTTCAATATTTTCTTTGGCTGTTTGGAGTAATATCTGTAGTGGAAACATAAAGAGATGGAATATATAAGTTAGTTATTTATTTGAGTAAAGATAAATTAGTGTTTTAGTTTAATTTGGCAGTTTAGTTAGAAAAGAATATTTACTTACGTTTTTAGAATAGTAGTAGGATGTAGGTTTCTTCTGTTTAGTAGAGTTTCTTCTTCCTTCAATGCTTTGGTTTAAGGCACAGTAGAAGACTTGTTTTAATTGGTTTATATAGTGGTTTCAAATTGTTTCTTGAATGTTATTGGTTGTGTTCTGTATGTGGCCTTTCTATTGGATGGTTTGAATTTTTTTTAGTTGATTGGTTTCCTTTTATGGAAAATGCTAAGTAAGAGTATATTTAGTTTTAAAGAAGGCGAGTTTTAAACCATTATATATAAAAAGATTGTTTATAATGTGTACTAATTTTATTTAAATGTGTTCGAAATGCCAATGTGATAATTATTTCAGTGTTTTTTTATTATGTTGTTTAATATTGAGATCGCTATAAATGTTATGTTTATGTTTAAGTAGAATCTCATTTGAAAATGTATGTTTTGGGAAAATATTGTCTTTATGTTGTTGAAAGTATTGGTTTTATTAGTATTAGAATTGTCGATATATTTTAAAAAAACGATATTATTGATGTCTATATTTTGGTTATCGATATTTGTGACATGTCATATTTATTAACTGATGTCGATATTTAGTATTGCGATATTTATGTGTGCGATATTTGTGTGATCGATATAATTGTATTACGATATTGTAGTGTCGATATTAGTGTAGTTTTTTAAATAAGTATACAATGTCGATATTTTTGATGTCGATATATTTGATGCGATATTTGTGTAGTTCGATAATGTGTCTGTCGATAATATGTCAGAGATCCGTACATTACAAACGTTTGACCTTCGGTCTCATATCACGCTTGGCTGCTAAGTTACAAACTTTACCAGAAGGTGGATGTATTACGGTAGTTTAAGCTTGTGGGCACTAAACTGGATTTTCTAGCAAACTCGCTTATCAAGGGTCTTTCTAAAGGTCAACATTTTGCTTTTGAGGGCTCAATCTCGGTAGCCAGGCACCTTGGATATGAGCATCCCTATGATTCAATCATGTAACTCCCTGTACATTTCACGCTCAATGCTATATGGATCAATTGTGCAGCAATACATATCGTGATTCATCATGTCAAAGCATTTTCTATGTAAAGCAGTGTGAAGTGCTCGCTCGAGCCATATAACCAGACTCCCAAGGCAGATAAAACCAGCATAGATATATGCCAAGTGTTACAAATATTATTCCAAATTTTAGCTAAAGCTGCCGGATTTCCCCTTTTCACAAAAAGTGCCTGTCACAATGCTTTAAATAAAGAGATACTTTTTTTTCACTCCGAATCCTGATTCCTGAGCAGTGCTCAAGCAGTTACCAAGCCCATGCAAGGCACAGGACCATTTACCATTGCTGCATGTCTCCTGTGCAGCACGCAGTGAAGTAATGGTGTTGGTGCAGGGACTCCTCTCACGAAGATAACTGAACAAGTTTACAGGCTACAAAAAACAAGTTTGAGTAATAAGCTCAGGGCCTGAAAGGCAAGCTGGGCGTGCTGAGGCAGCAGTCATTTTAGGGACTGGATTATTATGGGCTGAGTTTTCCATTCAATGAAGGTGGAAGGTGTGTGAGCAGCTTCATCCTCTATCAGCGTGAGTGTGAGGCAACGTGCCCGGCCATGATTAAGAAATGGTGAGGCCCTCATTAATCATGACTAGGGGAAGCTGAGCAATACACCGCCCACTCGTGGAACTCTGCGGAATTTGGCGGAGTTCTTTGACAACTCTGGAATTCCACTGAATGAAACTCCACGAGCTCTGCCGAAGCTTAATCATCATCACCAGTCTGTTGTGGAAGGAAACGAAGGAATGAGTTTGACACAGTTCAGTTAAATGAATTGCAAACAGTGCTTCTGCCCCAGAGGCCCAAATTATTAGATATCTAAATGTTCTGTCTGAACAAAATCAAATTATGGAGAAGTGAGCTGAACCCATTCAGTCCTAAAAATATGATTGTTAAAAGAAAAATTATACTGTATTGTCGAATTGGGTGGTGCTTCTGCATTCTCCTCGGGAATGTCCGTCACTCTTGGGTACCTGTCTGAACCGCTCTGCTAGGTAAGAAGGAGAGATGAGCTTAGCTTTCGCCTTTGATTCATGCAGGTGAGGAAAAGGCCTCTGGATTGTAAAACAGAAACTGCACTGACGAGTCAAGGAGAAGGACAGAAGGAAGGTAAGCTTCATGAGCAGTGTACCAAAAAGCCTCAGAGGCATAGCAAAAAACAAGAGGACTTGGAGTTTCACTTTGCCACCAGTGCAACACATACACTGAGCAGCATTTCCCAAATCAACACACCTCTCTCCATTCAACATAGCTGAGTACTAGGCCTAAGAATCATGGTTTCCCTTTTAAGTCAATAACATCCTTCTTCTAGCTGTTGATGAGGTAGTCCTGCCCTGAGTCCTTCCTTCCTCCTCCTCCTGACTCCGAGTAACTCCATCCCAGTCCCGGCTTGGCAATGTGTAGTGCACCGCTGTCGAAGAGCAGGTAGAGGAGCAGAATTGCAGTATTTGTATAGATGTGTGCTTGCTAAATAAAGTGACTGGTCTGGTAGTCTCTGAAGAACACAAAAAAATAGGAGTGGACCGTACAGGTATATTTCCGCTAAGTTAGTTTGTAAAGGACAATCACCTTTAGTAAAAGTGATCACCTATCAGGCACCAATCATTGAAATTCATCAAAATCAAGTTTACTTTTAATTGTACACTCTCCCTCGCTGTCTGCCACCACATAAATCATCAATCATCACTCACAATCACTCACTCATTGTTGCAATTGTTGTAGTTACCTATTCCAATCCAAGCACGGGTAGGTTAGGTAGTAGGTACACAATTGTACCTTTGACACAGGCAATACATTGGAATTTGGTATTAGCACTCTAGTATATCAATGACCTTCTTGGGCAGCCCTGCTAAGTGATGCAAAAAAGGATAGGTATGTGAGGGAGGCAGGCATTGTCTTCAATGTCATGAAGGAATTGTGGAGGCTTCTTCAATGTGCACTGGTCCAAGTTCAATCCAGCCATATATATGACTAAAAAATGGTGGGGCAGTATACATCTAACACACACATAATGTTTCACAAGCTACTTTTTAGTGTTGCAAAGAAAGAAGTTCAACAAGAAATAATAAAAAAGCGCTATGGAGCTGGCATATTGAGACTGTGAAGTAGAGTTCATCCTTAAACTCAGGTGGTTCACCCACAAGTTGGTCAGCTAACACACTTGATTCTGAACAATCATCCTCCTCTTCCTGTGCTGTTTCAAGAATGGTGTAATCGTGTGGTATGAAATGTTGGTTAATTTTGATCATGATCAATCTCTCCACATTTTGAGGTGAGCAACTGGTCCGCTCACTATAACAACTGCACCAGTTGCACTGAACACACACTCAGCAGAAACACTAGCTACAGGACAAGCCAGATACTTCATTGCCAAACTGCTAAACTCTGACCATTGGTGGATCTTTCCATACAAATACATCAATAGGTTTTAATCCACATATACCTCTTTTCAGTCATCTAGATACAACTGGAACATATAATGAATGGTCATTAGGGCTACCATTTGCTCAACCTCTTTTGCCTTCACCTCTGCACTGGACGTTAGCCCTGCTATTTGATACCAAGACAATAAAGAGGTCGCAGAGGCCTCCTGCTGTTGTTGCCACCGGTATTCTTGTTGCTGTTGTTGGCTGCTGTGAGACTTTTGTCTCTGGAAGTTGAAGGCAGCACTCCAGAGCTGCGGAGTGGGACTCTGAGTTCCAGCCATTGTTCTTACAGGTCTCTGGCTTGCATAACAATCCACCTGTTGTATTTTGAAACATCCCCTTCAAAAAAAGAAATGAAAGTGGGCAGAATTTTTTTGTACCTTGGATCAAGTAGTGTGGCACAGATATACTGTTGGGTGAGATGTTGTTGTCTTGCAGCCTTGTATCGGAAGCCAGTCATAGAGTAAGCTCTCAACCAAGACATGCGCTTCTGAATTTTTGTTCATGCCTGTGAGTGCGAACCTTTCAGACACCTTTTTTAGCTGGTCCTCTAGCAGATTAAACAATGGGATAGCTTTGCCTATTGTACTGTCCACCGTGCTAACTTCCAGTGTGAAAACTTCAAAAGGGAGTAGCATCTGTGTCAGGCATTTGACTAGGCCCCATTTGTACACATCCATGGTCATAGCTTTCCCAATTTCATCCCCTCCTCTTTCAATGACGTAGTCATTGATTGGTCTGTACTGCTTGAACAGATGCTGCAACATGTGATAGGTCGAGTTCCAACGTTTTGGGACCTCCTGTATCAGGCCTTTAACTGGTACACAATTAGCATGCTGAATAATTTGCAACTGCTTCCCAGCTTTAAAGGAATGGGTGAAACGAGTGCAGTTTCTTCTACTAGTGGTCAGTATGTTTCTGACTATGTTTTAGGTTTTGAGAAAGTCTTGCACAACCAGGTTAATGCAGTGCACCAAACACAGGACCCTGAAGTAGCCACCGTCTAACATGGCCTCGACTATGTTACTGCCATTGTCTGTTGCAAGAAATCCAATTCTGAGACTTCTGGGTCTCAGCCATTCAGATACCTTGCTGTTAAATTTGAGATTTTTGCAGCTGTATGTGATTTCTCCATGCCAAAATTGGTTGCTGTTGCTTGCCACCAAACGCTCCTAAAACTTTCTTCAGGGCCAAGAGTAGATAGCCTTTGCTTTATCCCTGCAAAAGAGATCCAGTGTGCAGTCATGCATATGTAATCAGTTGCATGACTGTTAGAACCACATGTTTGTCGTCAGGTGGACAGTGTGAATAACACTTTGCTGCAAGGCTTGCCCAACGAATTGCAGCACACCGTGAGGCAGCGCTGGAACAGCAACTCTGGCAAAATTGGTCCAACTTGGGACCTTCCATTTTGGGCAGATGGCTGCCACAAAAGAGAATGGGAGGATGTCCAGCGCTAACATTTGTGCCAGCTTCTCATTGTACAAACAAGTAGTTGGGTGGTTGCGGTCATTGTGTCCCTCCTGTCTAAACATGCCATTAATACTAGCCTGTTTTTTCTTCCTTTCTAGGGCCACTGATGCAGGAAACGTTTGAGAAGTAGGTGGTGGTAGGCTCAGTGTGCATCATGGGAAAGCAGTCGCTGTATGCCCTGTTGTCTCCATTTCACTCTGAGACTTCTTGTGCAGTCGCAGAAGTTGGTGATTCTGTTGGTGCTCTGCTGGGGACAGGGTTGCTTTGTGTGTGGCTGTCATCCTCTTCTTCCTAATCACTTCTCACTGGGACTGGACTTGTAGCTGATGTTTCCCTGCTCTCCGCGCCTTCACCACCATGACCACTTTCACCAAGTATTTTAATACACTCCTCCCACCAGATTGGCTGATGTTTTTTCAAATGGGTTATTTGGCCTCCAGTACCATAAAGTGAACCAGGCTTACCTCAACGAAAGTTCATGTAGCAAATGGTGCATATTGCAATATTCTCCTCCTGTTTGCTAATCATAACAAAGTCCCAAACTGTGGAGAAGTACTTTCTTAGTGTGCCACTGCCAATGCCTGAAGAAGGCCTGGAGGTAGGTGGGTGTGTCATCGATTGCCTCTCTGCAGTGCATACTTCTCCTGAGGCAAGGGTAGGTGTAGGGCTCAGCTGGGGCTTTGCAAATATGAGAGCTGGAGAGGCTAACTATGCCACATCCCTCAGAGCAGGTTGAATACTGATGTCAGACCCCTCTGTGCCAGGTCCCACAATGACTAGTTCATCATTTCCAGTTCCTTCCATAATTCTAAGGCTTTTGAAAACTTTTCTTTTCCCTTACCTCTAATGGCATCTCCCGGACTCTGTTGGGATCCACTCCATATCCCTCTCATAATCTTCAGAAGTGGTGCCTCAAGAAGATGGTGGAGTAGCACCCTTCTTTTCCTTGCTGGTAATCTAGGAGCCAATGATTCTAAAAGAAGAGGTTCTTGCTCGGCAGGAAGCTCGAACTCCTGTTCTGTTCCAACTTCAGGAATGGCTACTATTGCTGACTGTGGCTGCTGTCCACTTTGCTCTGCTTCCGGAAACGACTGGCTACTACTTTGCGAAAGGGAGTAATCAAATTCAGCGTCACTGCTCGTTGGTGTCACCATGATTGCAGTGGCTGATGACATGTTCTTGTGCTTAGATTGAGGTGGTGCTGTTGATGTGGGAGTGCTGCTCCTAGGTTCCTCCCCAGAGGCCGGTCTAGCAGGCACACAGCACCCAAAATGGTTTGTTGTCAGCATGCTACTGGTGGAAAGCTGCTTCTTCTCACTGACAATTTTTGTGCGAGCAACTTTCTTTGGGGCCATCTTAAAACTCCCTGTTGGCAGTGACACTAAACTGCACAAGTTGAAGAGACTGGAGGACTGACATCACTGTCAGGCCTTCGGTTTGGCAGTAGTGCAGGTGATGCCTCTTCTTCTCTTATGCACCTGAAAGCAAACAAGCAGGAAAAATATTTAATGAAACATGGCATTGTTGCAGTCTGATTAGTATAGACAAAGGCCATATTAATATGGTCAGTTACTCAGGTAATTATAAATCAACCACTTCAAAGATAGACCACACCACCATACCATAAAATGTAATTTCCATTCAGGATAAAACTGCATACAGATATAGCTTTTTGCTTTATTTCCATCTATTCTAAAGGAGACAACTGTGGCGCTCAGGGAATTGCATGGAGAAATGGAATAATAATCTTCATAAAAATGAAGGCTAGTGTGTGCCTATGGAAGGTAATGTGATCAAGGGGGGAAATGGAATAAGCATAAAAAAATGAATGATGCTAATGGGTCTGCAGTGCACCACAGCCTGGGTGTCCAGGTGGAAATGGAATTATACCGAAAAAACTGAATGCTGTTGTGCGGCCGCAGGCCTATGGTGGATGGACCGAGGCTAAATGCAATCAAAAAAATGTAATACAATTTAAAATAAAAAATGTAATAACAAAAAAACATTACAATACAATTTTTAAAATTTAACAATAAACAAATAAAACAAAACAAAAAAATTAAAGTAAAAAATGTAAATAATAAAAATAAAAACATTAATTAAAAAAATCAAAAAATGTAATTAAAAATTCAAATAAAAAAGATCAATAATTGCTGATATTTGTATGGGATGATGAGAAGAAACCTATTGTGAGGATAGTAAATGAAAAACTGTATGTAATATATAAGCAACGCTCATCAAAATCATATTATTAATAAACATGTACAATGATCTTCAAGCATGTTATTAAATTGATATCACATCCATCCATGCAAGCCTAAGGCAAAGGCACACTTGCTGGATGCACAAAATGGCCACCAAACACATGGTCAAACAACAACAGCGAGTAAGGAGGCATGGCAAACAAAGAATACACGTTTTTTTGAAAGGGAATGCACACCTATTGAAATTGTAATCCGTAAATTATCCTTATGAACGTGGTTGCGTGCTCCTTGGAGAAGAGCCTTGCCCATTTGGCGCTTGAAATGATCAAAACCAACAGTATGGGGCGACATACGCCCCAATCCAAAGGCACAGCGCTGTGAACCTTTGATCCTTTGTTAATATGAACACCAATTATTCGTATTTTTTTAAAACATGTCATCACTCGCTTGAACAATCTTATCTCATGACTCCTGTTAAATCCACAGGTGCGGTATAATGCCATTTTTCCAGGTTTCTTATGCTATTCATGTGCCCATCCGGACCTCTTTGCAATAACACGTACTGACGCATTTTATTCATCCAAAGGCAGTTTTTATTGAAAAAACCTAATGCATTTCGGGCTACTGAGGCCCTTCGTCAGGGGTCACTACAAGTAACAATGAAAACACATGTTAGTTGCAAAACCATTTTCTAATGCGCAATGCTCCATGCCAATTATTTCGACTGAATAAAATTCGCTGAGCCCAAGCTTATAATTCCCAGATTACTGTGCTCATAGTGTCAAAACTCTGTATGATGCGGTCCGCTACTTTAACTAAGAAACCTTTGGCACCTCTCGTTATCAAACGTGCAGTTCTTTGTGAAAGCCAACTCATTATTCTATCATTGACTCCCCTTGAAATACGTCTTTCCTCGAAACACAACCCTTTTCCATGTTTCCATACAAGCTTTTCACCACCCAATTTTTAACAGGTTTTACTCCGATATATTACTCTCTCTACTCACACGCGCTGCCTGCACCTAAATATACACCTCCTTTAAGCATTCCCAAACTTCACAATATGCTGCGCTCCTACAACCCCCTATTTGTTTTGAACATTTCACCTCCAAATCTTAAATGCCCAGAAGTCATCCGGAATCTCGATGTTCACAGTTAATCCCCTCTCACGCTTTTGAAAAACTACCACATTCAAAACAACTCTACTTACCGTACCTGCCGAAAATAAAACATCCTCATCTTTCTTTTCAAGGAAGGACTAACGTTGTTGTTCACCCTTCGTATTTAAACTCTCTCCTGGTGTTCTCATCCCGCCCGTTTTGCCATCAGTTTAATGTTACCACCTGAAACTGATTTCTGACTTAAAGCACCCCGCCCTCCAATCCTTGACACTACAACTCCCACAGTCCAGCAGTTAAGACGGCATAAACATTGCTTATGCCGATGTACAGCGAACGAAAAACATTTGCATACAGTCAAACATAGGCTCGTGGAAAATATTAGATGCACTGTGCAATCCACTTTTCATGTTACACAATAAAATCAACATTGTATTATATCACTTGCCTGTCCCATTTCTTATAACTTGCTGATTGGATGTGTTCTTCCGCCGAACTTGTGGAAAAAACGTCCTCCGCAATATTCCTGCTTCACACATTTTGTAAACACACAGGCGGGTGCAAACCCAAGTAGGGCAATTGTAGTAAATGATACGTTTTTTTGAAAGGGAATGCACACCTATTGAAATTGTAATCCGTAAATTATCCTTATGAACGTGGTTGCGTGCTCCTTGGAGAAGCGCCTTGCCCATTTGGCGCTTGAAATGATCAAAACCAACAGTATGGGGCGACATACGCCCCAATCCAAAGGCACAGCGCTGTGAACCTTTGATCCTTTGTTAATATGAACACCAATTATTCGTATTTTTTGAAAACATGTCATCACTCGCTTGAACAATCTTATCTCATGACTCCCGTTAAATCCACAGGTGCGGTATAATGCCATTTTTCCAGGTTTCTTATGCTATTCATGTGCCCATCCGGACCTCTTTGCAATAACACGTACTGACGCATTTTATTCATCCAAAGGCAGTTTTTATTGAAAAAACCCAATGCATTTCGGGCTACTGAGGCCCTTCGTCAGGGGTCACTACAAGTAACAATGAAAATACATGTTAGTTGCAAAACCATTTTCTAATGCTCCATGCTCCATGCCAATTATTTAGACTGAATAAAATTCGCTGAGCCCAAGCTTATAATTCCCAGATTACTGTGCTCATAGTGTCAAAACTCTGTATGATGCGGTCCGCTACTTTAACTAAGAAACCTTTGGCACCTCTCGTTATCAAACGTGCAGTTCTTTGTGAAAGCCAACTCATTATTCTATCATTGACTCCCCTTGAAATACGTCTTTCCTCGAAACACAACCCTTTTCCATGTTTCCATACAAGCTTTTCACCACCCAATTTTTAACAGGTTTTACTCCGATATATTACTCTCTCTACTCACACGCGCTGCCTGCACCTAAATATACACCTCCTTTAAGCATTCCCAAACTTCACAATATGCTGCGCTCCTACCACCCCCTATTTGTTTTGAACATTTCACCTCCAAATCTTAAATGCCCAGAAGTCATCCGGAATCTCGATGTTCACAGTTAATCCCCTCTCACGCTTTTGAAAAACTACCACATTCGAAACAACTCTACTTAACGTACCTGCCGAAAATAAAACATCCTCATCTTTCTTTTCAAGGAAGGACTAACGTTTTTGTTCACCCTTCGTATTTAAACTCTCTCCTGGTGTTCTCATCCCGCCCGTTTTGCCATCGGTTTAGTGTTACCACCTGAACTGATTTCTGACTTAAAGCACCCCGCCCTCCAATCCTTGACACTACAACTCCCACAGTCCAGCAGTTAAGATGGCATAATCATCGCTTATGCCGATGTACAACGAACGAAAAACATTTGCATACAGTCAAACATAGGCTCGTGGAAAATATTAGATGCACTGTGCAATCCACTTTTCATGTTACACAATAAAATCAACATTGTATTATATCACTTGTCTGTCCCATTTCCTATAACTTGCTGATTGGATGTGTTCTTCCGCCGAACTTGTGGAAAAAACGTCCTCCGCAATATTCCTTCTTCACACATTTTGTAAAGACACAGGCGGGTGCAAACCCAAGTAGGGCAATTGTAGTAAATGACACGTTTTTTTAAAAGGGAATGCACACCTATTGAAATTGTAATCCGTAAATTATCCTTATGAACGTGGTTGCGTGCTCCTTGGAGAAGTGCCATGCCCATTTGGCGCTTGAAATGATCAAAACCAACAGTATGGTTAAAGAATACATGCACGCCTATGGCAAAGGCACACTGGCTGGATGCAAAAAATGGCTGCAAGCCAAATGGTCAAACAACAACAGCCAGCATGGAGGCATGGGTAACAAAGAACACATGCAAGCATGGCAAAATCACACTGGCTTTATGCACAAAATAGTGGCCAGCCACATGGTCAAACACCAACAGGGAGCAAGGAGGCATGGAGAACAAAGAATACATGCATGCCTATGGCAAGAGCGCACTGACTGTATAAACAAAATGGCCACCAGCCACATGGTCAAACTACAACAGCGAGCAAGAAGATATGGGGAACAAAGTATACCTGCAAGCCTATGGCAAAGGCATACTGGCTGGATGACCAAAATGGCTGTCAGCCACATGGTCAAACAACAACATCGAGGGAGGAGGCGTGGGGAACGAAGAATATATGCAAGCCTATGGTAAAAACATAATGGCTGGATGCACAAAATGACTGCCACCACAAGGTCAAGCAACAACAGCAAGCATGGAGGCATGTGGAACAAAGAACGCATGCAAGGCTATGGGAAAGATACACTGACTGCATGGGCAAAATAGCTGCCAGCCACATGGTCAAACAACAACGGCAGCAGGCAAGGAGGCACTGGGAACAAAGAACACATGCCAGCCTATTTCAAAACACATTATCTGGATGCACAAAATGACTGCCAGCTACATGGTCAAATAACAGCAGTGAGCAAGGAGGCATGGGAAACAAAGTGAACACAATCAGGCCTATGTACACACACTTCACAAAATGCCCTCTGGCCCCATGGCATGTTGAACAAAGACATAAGGTGGCTTATGGCAACCACACTCACTGACAAGAAAAAGGAGCCATGGTAACACTGAAGAAAAACACTACCATTAATTTAGCAATGTCAAAATGAAAATGTACTGAGCTATAAAAAGTTTACAACAACACACATCCTCTCATGGCATTAAATAGTACCCCACATATACACTTTGGTACACACAAAAATGTGAAATACAAAAAACCCACCATATTTTTTATTTAATTTAATGGCATCCCAGCCAT
Organism: Triturus cristatus; assembly: GCF_964204655.1. NCBI lineage: Eukaryota > Metazoa > Chordata > Amphibia > Caudata > Salamandridae > Triturus > Triturus cristatus. The sequence continues at coordinate 1,151,282,247 of NC_140584.1, forward strand.
CAATGATGTTTTAAAACTACATATGCCACAAAAACAGTTGTTTAATGCACCTATGGCTAGCATTGGTCTCGGCCTACTGACTAGGTGACCTAGGAAGCAGAGGGACCCAGCACATGACTGCTTTGTTTTGTTTTTGATTCAGTGGGACACAATCATCTTATGGTGCCATTGTGGGGAGGGCAGTATCCTCAGGAGTATAGAGCAGCCATCTTGGCTAAGGAGGCCTTACTACACTCTGGTAGGGGTTACCATATTGTTTTCCTCTGTTAATCAGATCTTGCAGCTGACCATGCTCTGCTGTCATCTAGTGGTGAAAGTGCAACTCACACAGAACTCTTTGTAAGGCTATGACTGAAGCAGTAATTAAATTATTGGAACTGGCTGGCAGATATGACACAAGATTGCACTGATTAGACTTTTATGGTGGACAGATTTATAGGACAGGTGAGAATCCTGATGGGAAAATGACTATCAGCCACCTTGTTGTTGAAAGTTTATGTTGAGAAATGTATCGAGAATCTGGATGACAGACCAATGCACATGCATATATCATGGCACAACAATGCCCTGATGGTAACACCAAACGAGATGGGAGAAACCATCTTCATCATGTCCTATAAACTAATACAAAGATCATAAAATGAAGAAGTATTATCAAAAATATAGGCATTAGTTAAATCGCCTTTGAAAAATGAAACATACGCCTTACGACTGCAACTACCTGAACACTCTGAGCAAATTATTGGCGATGATAATTGGACTCAGAATCAGTTGCAAATTAAAAAGTGCCTTATTTCAAGACCGATTATCCTACAAAGTGCTGTGCTAAAGAGCGAAGAAGGGCACGCCTGTTTATAGTTAGAAGACATTTTGTACTTTTTAGATAAATCACATTTCTGGCTTTATACAATCATTCCATTGTCGTCAGCAGGTTCATTTTATTTTAATTAATGAATGCTTTACTTCTATAGACTTTTAGTGGGTAACCTGAAGAGTGTTCTATCCAGGCATTGTGCTGCAGGTGTAAGTGGATGAGCCAGGTCTTGAGTCTCTTTCTGAAGTAGTTCAGTGAGGGTGTTCCAGGCTTTGGCGGTGAGGTTAGAGAACAAGCATCCTCCGGTGAGGTTGTGGCAGATACATGGTGTCTGAGCAAGGGCAAGGTGTGTGGAGCAGGGGTTTCTGGTTGGTTGGTGGAAGGTCTGGAGGTGGTTCATGTAGTGTTGTGCAGGGCTTTTGTATGCATGGATCAGGAATTTGAACTGGCATCTCTTGTGGACGGGGAGCCAGTGGATGTCTTTCAGGTGCTGGGTGATGTGTGTCCTCTTGGGTTGAATGAGGGTCAGTCTGGGTGCTGTATTCTGGATTGTCTGGAGTCTTTGCATGAGTTTGGAGGTGGTGCCGACATAGACTACATTGTTGAGCTGGCTGGTGTTGAGGACATGCGTCACAGTTTTCCTGGTGCTGATGTGGAGCCATCTTAAGAGTTTGTTAGGAATCATTGCATGACTTCTTTAGTATATATACGATTGTCGTTAACTATTCGATATAGAGCAACAAATCCACCAATTTTGGCACACACTGTACTAAACACTTGATTTGACGACCTATACCAAATGTCTATCATTGCTTTCTTTCAATGTGAATGGCCTGTTGTCCTTCATTAAGCGTATGAAGGTCTTGACTTACTTGGCTTCAAAGACACTATACATTGTTCTACTTCAAGAAACTAACCTTTCTGAAAAAGAATCTGAGAAACAAAAAAGAGACTGAGTGTGCCAGGTACTCAAAAGCAGTTCATCTAAAAAAACAACATTCACTCCCACATCCTGCATCTTATACGTAAAGGGGTAAGCAATACCTATATGCAAAAACCTGCAAATACTTTGGAGATCTCACCTGCCTTTGAAGAGAGATGCGTCCTTGCTAACCTGGCACTTTGGAACATCATGCTCTATATATGCCCCAATACCCAAAAGAGTACATTCTTCTAGAAATTGAATAAGCTTTGGGCTGAATTTAGCTGGATCTTTAGTATTCATTTGTTACTCTATAAATTAAGCCATTCTGATGGTTGCAAGTCAGTGAAAAGGGATCTTATACAGGACCACACAATGATAAAGCCTTGGCTTCTTCCCCATCCAGTTAAATTGAATACACATTCCTTTCCTGCCATTATCAGAAATTAATTTAGATGATTTTCTAACAAATAATGAAATTCTTCCTAAACTTCCCAATAGTAATATTCTAAAGACAGGAACATCTGATCATGCTCCGAATACATTAACATTTGGTTGACACCTTCTTCTATCGAAAGAAAACCCCTGAAGTATAAATGCGTTATGCCACAGACATTCAGAGGAGAAGAAACAAGCCTATAACAAGACTCACATTCAGAAGTACTTGTATTTAACTGACAACACAGAGATCTCTCCGAAAACATTACAGGCAGGACAGAAGGCACATCAGAGGCATGATGATGAAAGACTCAGCTTGCAAACGTGAGACCCTCAACACTTAGAAGACATGCTTGAATTAGAAATAGACCAACTTCAGAAAAAATATCATTATGATGCCATGGAAAGTAAGCTCTGATTCCTACTTCAAAAGAAGCAGCATGAATTGAACACTTTGTGTACGTACAGAACAGAGAAAAGTCTTCTCCTCATTAGAGGTAAGCATTATGAACAATGTGAAAAGGCGGGGAGACTGCTTACAATGCAATAAAGCAAACATAGAAAAAATCCACCATTCCGGCAATTCAGAACTCAAAAGGAACATTATTAAGCAACCCCTAATACTTAACAACAGAATTTGCCTCTTATTGCAAGTACTGGCATGTAGGGGACTGAATCAATAGAGAGTGACTATTTGGGCTGATTTCACATGCCGAAGATTATGATATACCTCAGAAAGGAGCTAGACAAAGAGTTTATGGAGGAAGAACTTTAAGAAGCAATGAATGAAGGCCTTTTCATCTGGTAAGGCGCCTGGAGCTGAGGGCTTTGCAATAAACCTTTATAAAATCATATCTAAAATAAATCAGGCATCCCTCGATAGTTACCGCACTCCATCATCCTGAGCGGAAATCTTCTGCCATCCGGGGGTCGTGTCATGCACCACGCTATGCCTGAGTATGCCAGAGAATGAAAGGGTGCGGTGTTGTGTCCTGGTTGCAGCAGCGGCTGTACTCAGAGTTCCATTCTGGGTTTCTGGCCGGGTGTGGACCCCGACTCTTCGTCTCTTCGATCCTCAGGCGGCACAATTCCGGGGTCTCGGCCTTTCACTCCGGTTGCCACCTTAGTGTCGGCCCTTAGCTCCCTCCCCTCCCCAATTCTCCTACTGTGTCAGTGCCACAGGAGTCCAGAGGGAATAGAGGAGAGGAAACAATTGTCAGAAAATGGTGAGGTAACAGTCTTTTGCTGCTGTTTTCTCAGGTCCTTATTTACCAGTTTTCGCATTGGCGTCGACTTAACCACCCCATTGTTTCAAGGAAAAATTAAAAGGAAAACCTATACAGTTATTAATATCATCACTGACAGAATAATACCCTAAAGGGGGCTTTCACCTGACTGTTTAGCTGGTTGGTTGGTGAGCAGAACCCTGAGACTTCGAGACTTTGAGACTTTAAGTCCACATAAAGGGTCAACCAGGCATATTGCAGGATTGCTCTGCAGGATTACTCTAATCTTAGCCTGGGTTATTCACCGGTGTCGGGAGTGCATATCCCCCCAACACAACACAAGGGAGGCAAGAGGAGACTAGGAAGGGTACGGTGGTGCCATTGGTATGACATTCAAGTGCTCTTGCCCTCATGCTTGCATATCCAAGCACCACCTTCTCAGACAGCTGGCCCATTCCCTTCACTGCTTCCATCATTGTATAAGTGTTCACACTGCTGCAGATCCTGCATGGTGGCATCCAGGCAGCAGTATTATTTAACTACGTAAGCTTCCTAAGCTCGAACTCAGCAGTGTGCCTTCTTGCTGGCATTAGGCTTAGACACCCCAGTTGGCTGTGTGGAATCGGCCTGCATTAGGCGGGTGCAGCTTGCACCCCAGTCAAGGGGACCAGATAACTTTGGAAGTTCAAGAGAAATGTGGAAGGTTCAAATGCATATGCTTTTTAATTTTTCCATTTTTTTTGTTTGAACGAGACTTTTGATCTTGCATCTGGTGACTTTATCTCCACCCTCATTTGTTCCATGTTAAATTATATGGATAGTAAGGTGTCTACTGTCTACCCCATAAGGCTTGTATCTGAGAGTCCCCAACACTACTCTTAATTGATACCATTTCAATGACTCTGTGCTAAGCGTTATGACTCACAGCCAACAAATTGTGTCCTCTTGGCGGTTCTGTTATATCGCTAAGAGTCGTAGGAGAGGGGGATGTCACCGCTGATCTTGAATTTCTGGATTTCTTCATCTTGGACTGAAATTGGCAGAGTATTATACTATGAGGTCATGACAATCACGTGGGTCTTTACAGTCACAAAAAGGCAAAAGATCGTTAATAAGGTCCAAAAGGCTATATTACCCTGCAATGAGAAGGATCTGGATGAAACACAAGTCTATATTGAGGTGTCAGAAAGTATGGAACATGAGAAAATGGTCCCTCATCAAGCAACTAAGGGGCATATTATCAAGAAAAGGCATTAAAATTATCGCCGCTTTAGCGGCAGAAAACTGCCGCTAAAGTGGCTATAATGGGCTTGATAATATGCCCTGAAGAATTCCCATAGAAGCCCATGTTCTAGTGTCAGCATGGGCTTCTATGGGAATTCTCTGCGGCATATTATCAAGCCCATTATCGCCGCTTTAGCGCCAGTTTTCTGCCGCTAAAGCGCGATAATTTTAACACTGTGCTTGATAATATTCCCAATAAGACTGTTAACAACAATCTTTCCCAGCTCTCCCAGTCCTGTATCATTTACTATTTCAAATGGTCAGATACAGTTCAATGTGTTGGTGGGCTCTCTTTGCCCATAACAGCCCCAGCATCTATGCTCACCAGCAACAGTTTTGGTAGTGATTGTTCGCAACAGTCTGCTAATATAGATGACTTTTGTTTAAAAACTACTGCTACAAAAGATATCCTATCAAAAAGAGGGAGGCACCATGTAACAGTAGTTAAGGCCCAAGTACATATGGACTCTGATTCCGGAGCCTCATTTGCCTCTTCGTTGAACGTGACATCAGATCAAATAATGTTGCCTGCTCAACAGACCCGCCCTCTAAATGCGGACGGGATAGACCAGGTTGATGTTAATCATCATAGCTCTCTTTGTAACTTTGATGTCTCTGTCATATGTTTGGATGATATTAAACTAAATCAAGGTTCTTCTAAATCACCCATACTTAAGAACTTAAAGGTCTGCAAGAGTTTAGGAGAGTCCAAAAGTAAGTCACTAAATTAAATAATTAGCAATAATCCATTCAGTCCCATAATTCGGGATTGTGATCAATACTCTGACTCGCAATCAACTTTAACCCTTCAAAAAATGTATCTTAGATGGACGTACAACCAGCTCAAGAACACTGATCAAATGGATAATTTACTGAACTCTGCAGATCTTTCATTCTTGGATAAATAGGATGTACCCACATTAGTGGAAGAAAGTCCACTCAAAACACCAAAATTCATCGGATAACGAAGTATGGCGAAATTTGTTGGATACAAAGAACGCAATAACAACAGCGTTACATTTTCATTGCAATAACCTTGATATCCATGTGGAATTCTTAAATACTTTAGCTGTATATGTGGCTGGGGTAGACACAAAGCTGCATAATTTAACTAACTTGATGGTAAGAGCGCAGACTGATGTTAATTACCAATTATTTAAATGGTACGTGCTCACATATCTTAGATAATGTATTAGAACTCCCAAATATAGTAGGCTCCCTTATTGATGAAGTAAAAAAATTGGCTATTCAACCAAAGGTAGATCTACTTTTACCGCCTCATCTTGGGTTAGGAGCAGGGTCTACCAGGGAGAGGACAAAGTGCCCAAAAGCTCAGTGTGATGTGCTTGTAAATATTTCTAGTGGTCTAGCTGGGGATGAAAGGAAGTTGGAAGGAGGAGTGGGACCAGACTATGCCTCGGAGGCGAACTCCGCTCTGTTCTTGTGGTTTGTGAGCTTTTTATGCACTCTGCACTCCGCGGAGCTCGAGGAATGCAAAAATCTCCACTCCGCGTATCGCAGCTGAGATTTTTCCCCACTCGCACTCACGAATGGTAAATTGGCGAGCATAAGCTGTTGCTTGGGTAGAATTTCTACCTGAGCGGCAGTAAAATTAGCGCGACCTGCAGTTCACACCACACTCCGCCGCTTGCGGAACTCTGCAGAGTTTTTTTGTTACTTTACGAAGTTCTGCATAGCGGAACTCTGTGAACTATGCCCAGGCTTAGACCAGACATTGAAACAGATGAAAGTCCTGTAAGAGAAAATTTTAACATAGAGAGAAAATAAGTTTTACATTCCACTGCCTTATGTGAGGGTATTAGTGGTGACCCCCTTTAATAAAAAGGGCCAGAAAAACGGTTGTGGAAAAAAGCTAAGAGAACAATAGATAAGTTGTTTAAACCTGTGCATCTACCCAGGGATTAATATCTTACCTTTAAACCAACTGGTCAGAATACAACAAGGCGGGACCACTCTCTAAAGGGTGTAGATCATCCCTTTGGTTTTATCCAAACAAACTATTCAAAGCCCCTGTTGAATTCAAAGGTACAGAGACTCCCAACAGTTAGTAATAAAGAGTTGGCAAGTAATTTTGATGTTTTTTATCCTCAAATGCGAAGGTTCGAAAAACGGGATGGTGTCTGTGCGACATATCAGAGCTACTCAGAGTATGCCAAAGTGCAAGCTGGATAACAGGAACAGTCGAGAAGAAATAGGTTGTCATTCACAAATAATGATTGAACCAACTATAAATAATGAAACTATATCAGCATCACAGGGTCATGTCATCCAGACCATGCCTGCCCCTTTATTGGTCAATGTCATTACCTGGAGAATAGTATCTTCTCAAGGACATCGAAATAGCTATCTAGCTAGTGACATTGAACCAGGCTTAGCTACATCTACAAGGGCCATGCCGGAAAATCAATCTTTTAATACCCTGAAACTAGAATTCCTCCTTTATATGAATCTAGGGGCATACATGATAATCTGAATAGGAGTTCATTTCTAAAACCTATCTCAACAATCTCGGAATTAACATTTATTCAAATCTGAGGATCTTTTATCTGTCTAATTTAAACAAATGCACCCAAACTTAGTGTGTGAGTCCACCATAACAACCTGTACCACAAATGAAATAGTAAATAACATTTTCGATTCAAGTTCATATTTTATGAAATGGGGTATTGAGATTACGAAATGCATCCCCTAAAAATATCCCTCTATTGTAGAAGTAGCAGGTGACATTATTTTTTTAAAAGCTGATTGCAAAATGTCAAACCCTTTACTTAGATGTGCATCTGGTCCACTGAATAAATCATTTAAAAATAGATGTCTGGTAAGTACAAATACATCAAAATGAGTTTGTACCTGTGAATTGTTAACCAAAAATGAAATGCTGTTAAATGATTGGACATGGCTTTCAGCGAACCTTGCAAATGCGTCTACTGGCGATGAAGGCTGAACCCTGCCTGCAGTTAGTGAGAATGATAAACAACTGAAAATGTGTTCTTGGAAGGTCCATGGGTTAGCTCATCTGCTGACTGACTCTGATAGACATTCCTTCTTAAAGGCTTTTGAAATTCTGATGTTTCAAGAAACATGGAGGGAGCAAGACACTCAATTGCTTGTCTTTAATTAATTAAGCTTCCAGGCCGCACGCATTAATAAACAAGGCAGAGCAAAGGGCAGTCTCTCATTTTATATTGCAGCTGAGTTAAGAGTAAAAATAGAAGCAAATGATTTGCAGTTGGCATGGATACAAGGAGTGTTATTACAGTACAACTGTTATATGATGATAATATTAAATGTTTATTTGAGTACAAGAAAAAATAGCCAGCTGTTTACTTTGTGGGGTATCATAAGAACTTTAGCATTCCAGTATCCAACTCCCGGCTTGATCTTCTCTGGTGACTTTAATATTCATCTGGTCACATTTAATTCTTTAGATGTGCCAAGTAATGGTATTGCTAAGATGTGCCGTGAAAATCTCCAGCAGTTTGGTGTAATTATGTTAAATGAATCATCTTTGTGCAAATCAAGGGAAGTTCCATTATTCAAACAGTCCAAGTATAATTCAACTATTGATTACACTTTTGTTTTAGATAAACTGGGTTTTACAATTGTTGAATATAAGGTAACTCCTTGACTCGAAAGTGATCCTAATCCTCAATTATTAACACAGCATCTGCCAAAAAGCTGCAATCCCCCCAAAAAATGTGCTCCAAAACATCATCCATTCTGCAAATAATTGGAAAAGGCTGGTGTGGCATTCAGAAAAACAAGGTGAAATAATGAAATAATGAAGTTGAAATAATGAAATAATGACGTTTGCGGAAGCTCTAATCAAAGATAGTGTTCAAAATTCAGTGGTAGTATGATGGATAAGTGGAATTCTATCTGTTCAACAGTGGTTGGAAAATATACAGCACATAAACCAGCAAAAGTGAATCAATTATTACCCACCCCTAATAAATGGTATTCACACAAATTTCGCAAATTAAAACAGTCACTTAATGGGGCTTTAGGGGAGGCTTTTATCAATCAATATCGACAAGTTAATGTGTTTTTAAGGATAAACTCAGGTCATTAGGAAAATCAGAAAGACGAGAAGTGTGGCTGGTAAAATCCCGATAGCAAATAGGGCTATGGCACAGATCATTAAATAATTCAAAATCTTTTTGGGATGTCGATGAACTCTAAAGGGGAGGTAATAGGGCCTACAGTGTTAATATTATGGAGGAGGATTGGGTGAGGTTTAACCTGTATGGGCTGGTGCCTCTGACACAAATAAGCCAGATTTTATCCACTATAATGTAAAGATTAGTAAGTCATTTAAAGAGCAAGTGGGTACTTCCAATCCGGAGTCAGAGTTGGGGTTTTATAGGCAGTATTGAACCAGCTACTCTTTTGCGTCGGCTCAGATCAAATGGAGCTATATTCTATGCCAATGCTGACATGTGGGCTGAAGTGTGGACTCAGTGTTTAAAGGGGTCATGGCACTGAATATCGCCCCTGAGTCATGGCAAGGAAGCATTGTACCGACAATTTTTAAAAGCAGCCCAGTGGAAAATCCTGCCAATTATCAGTTAATTGCTTTAACTGATGTAGAAGCTAAGGTTTTTGCTTCCCGACTAACAATTGATTTGGAAAATTGGGCAGCATTGCCAGAAATAATAGCCAACTAACCAGAAAGGATTTCGTAAGGGTCAATCTACAATTACCAACTTGTTGGCCCTTACTTTATTAGCCAAGCGGGCTGTTTAAAAAAAAAACGGAATCAATACATTTGGTTCATAGACTTAAAAGGAGCCTTTGATTGAGTGACACAAGCATTCTTAAGGCAAAAACTTGCAAGATGGGGAACTCACAAAAAGTTGCTGGATGCCCTAATACTCTTGCATACTAGTACTTGAGTTCAGGTAGTATTAGGTGATTGTTTTACTATGTCCCCAAAAAATTCAAACTTGCAATGGCCGCAAACAAGGTTGTGTACTTGCCCCCGTCTATATAAGCTTTTTTATGTCGGACCTGCTAACAGCATTTCAAGTCTGTCAATACCCATCCTCTGAAAATTGCTGATGTGCACCTTAGCTATTTGCAACATGCTGACGATGCGATCTTGCTGAGTCAAACTCCAATAGGTTTACAAAGACTAATTAATGTATTTGATGATTATATTTTAGTTAGTTGTCTGGAGTTGAATGTTAAAAAAACTAAAATCATGAAGATTGGCCTGATGAAATTTAAGAAACGATCATGGAGAGCAAGAGGTGGGATAATTGAAGTGGTGAAGACATATAAATACATGGGCATTTTATTTGATCATAAACATTCGTTTGAAAGCCATTTTGAAGTTCTGAGGGCAAGAACCTCATCTCTAATTTATGCATTTAAATCTTTACAGAAATTATTGAGTTATCATTTGTATAAACATCTTCTTAAAGTTATGGGAACCAAGCTGCAGCCAACAATTGCATATGGCTTGCCTATGACATGTGGGAAAGAGGCTGAATTATTGGATTTACTAGTAATCAAGGCCTGTAAATCAGTCTTTGGAATCCCATGGTCAATTGGCCAAGTGAAGTTCAATTGAATACCTATCGGTCCAGTAGCTCCTAAACATTACAGACACCGCCTTGAGAATTGAAACTCATGTTATATGCGAATGATGTCTTGCTAACACTGTCCTCACCAAAGTCCTCTATTTCAGCATGGATTGACTCCATAATCCTTTTTTCTACTTTTGCTGGCTACTTAATTAATTGGTCCAAGGGTGTGGCAATGCCCATCACACTACAAAACCCATTGGCAGTCCCGTAATTGGATTGGATTCCAGAAAATGACAGAGCTCATGTATCTTAGTAAGCAGGGACTGACACAGTGCGATAAATGGGCAGTCAACATTAAAGCTGTGGAACCGGGTTCGAGTCTCGGCAGGGACGCACAACATCTTGTGATTCTGGGCAAATCACTTAAGCTCCCTGTGACTAACAAAACAAAAAGATGAATGTGACAGTCATTAACGCAACTGGTGCTCTTGGTAAATGCTCTGATACCTTCGGGTCTAGTTCGAGCTATATAAAACTCCCCCCCATAAACAAATGATAATATGTCACTGCAGGTTGAACAGATGTAAGCAGACATTATGAAATGGAAGCATCTGCAGTTATGATTTAGGGAAAGACTCCAAACTATAAAATGATGGTTGCAGACAGTAATGTATTTATTTTGCTACCAATCCCCATTCCTCATACTTTGTTGAGATCCATAGATTGTCAATTTAAGACTACGTCTACTTGAAACTGATGTCATCCAAACTAATGGTAGATACCGCCTCTGGGGGCCCTTCAGTCATCAACGATAAGGCCATTGACAGGATGCTCCAGGTTGCTGTCACTGAATTCATAGATGCGCCACCAGAAGAGAACAATGTGAAGAAATCAATCAATCAGCTGTCAAGTGGTAAAGTCCCAGGGTCAGATGCTACACTAGTAGATGTTTACTAAGGGTGGGCGAAGTTGGTGGAGTACCACTACATGGAATTCCACAGAGTTGAACAAAAACTCCTGTGAAATTTCGCTCCGTCTCATCCCACTTAATATAACACAAACCTCACATACCTTTGGTAAAACAACAGGTTACTCTAGCTTTACATGCTAAAATGCATATAGCCATCTCACAAAAATTAAAATATGACAAGCAGTGTGATGATTTTGCTCGCAGGGCAGGGTATTCCAGGCCTTGGCCGCCATGACAGAGAGGGAGCTACCTCCCGTTCTAACAAGGCGGTAGCAAGGAATAACAGCAAGGCATTGCCCTGCGCAGCGGAGATGTCTGTGTGATACAAAGAAATCAAAGCGTTTCCGGAGATACATGGGCTCTGATTTGTAGAAGGCACCGTGGGTGATGGTGAGAGCCTTAAACAAAACATGCTGGCCCACCGGGAGCCAGTGCAAATCCCGGAGAGATTGCTTAGTGAATACCCAGTAGCATTCTAGCAGCCACATTCTGAACGGTATGTAACTTTTTTTGCTGAGAACCAGGATGATCGATGTAAAGCGCATTGGCGTAGTCTAACCGCGAGAGAATGAGAGCTCAATCACCATTTCTTTAGCCGCTTTAGGCTGTTGTGGCAGAAATTTCTTAAGGAGTCTCAATGTGCCGAAGAACACTCCAGCCAATTTCTTAATCTGCAGTAGGAATCTGAGGTCCTCACTAAACCAGACCCCCAGATTTTTTACTGGGCTTCCCATAGACTGAGGCATTGGGTAACCCTCAGGCCAAAGGTCATCCCTAAAATGCGGGGTAAAGACCCATAGAGGAGTACTTGCACTTCAAAGGGGCTGCCCCAACATGCTCACAAAGGATTTCACACCAGTCTATTGACACCGCAGATCCATTGGAGCCATTCCTTGGGAAGGAAGGAAATTCCAGAACCAGCTGTTGGGGCGGGGGAGTCTAGAAGTTACTCCCACTTCAAAGCTGGCACCAGGTATAAATATTGGACCCTCAGACCAACACTTCATAACACTCTTGGACCAATGGACCTTACATAAGAAGGACAGCCCGTTTGCTTGCTGACTGCCTTGCTGCCTGTAGATTGCCCTGCTGCCTGTAGATTGCCCTGTTGCCTGAAGTCTCCCCAGTTGCTTGAGGCTTGCCTTGCTGCTGAACCCGGGACTACAGTGTCCCTAAGGGTCAGCTGGCTGACCTCCTGTTCTGAGCTACAGGGGCACAATGGGCACCTTTCTGGCAGCTTAATCGGATCCAATGTAGCGCGATGCATCCCTGTGCAAGTCCATGCATCACCATCTCCAGCCCAGTGGCTTCATCAGAATCAACACATTGTGACATACCTCGACGTAAGTAATTGCGTCACCAGCTCCAGGCTGGTGGTTTATAAGACTAGACACAGCACGCCGCACCTCAGTGCCAGACCTCGGATAACAGCTCCTGATCAGCAGCAACACCAACCCATCTTGATGCAAGTCTTGAGAATGCAGTCCCAGTGTCTTCATCAACCTGATGCAGCGCGATGCATCTCGATGCAGGACCACCCATCGCAGCTCCTGTTTGACTCCTTGATGCAGCATGGCACAGTCCGATGCAAACTTTGCATCTTGATTCTACGGACATGAGGTACTGGCTCAGTGGATCAAACTCTGCCCTGTACCCGGCCTCTGCTCCGTCACGGTCAGCCTTAACTTGTAACTTGGTTCCATTCCAACGTGACCAGATAACAATATTTGGCACTATTTGCTTCTAGGTGCTATTTCTTCCTAAATCTTTGAAATTCAATATCTCCAGTTCTACTGATTGGAGTTTTGTCATTTTGGTGTCAAATAATTTATTAAATTTTACTCTGTATTTCTAAATTAGTGTGGGATTTGTATTGTGTTGTGTTTTTTACTTTGTTACTGTTTGTGTGCTGCATAAATACTTAACACAGTGACTCTGAGTTAAACCTGACTTATTTTTTGCCAAGCTACCAAGAGGTTTAAGAACAGTGACTTTTTGTGCTTTACCCGGACAGGGAATGTGGCTGTTGCTTGAAAATGGCTCACACCCCCTTCAACCAACACCCCAATTCCTCACAGTCTGAAATTATCCCACACAGACGCTTTATGTTTGTTAAAATGCTGGTCATTTCAATGCTGAACTAATCTTAACTCATCAGTTTGGAAGTTATAGTTTCCCTTATAAGACTGAGTAAATACCGATGGTATTGTTATCAGTTTACTTTTATAGGAATGACTCCTTTCTGTAGCCATCATTCTTAATTAAATATCCCATTTATTGTCTATCAGTTGGGAGTAACCTCTTCTGTATTTACCCTTTCCCTTTTTTGAAATAGCACAGAGGCATCATAGTTTTAGGGTTCCAAGATATGAGATAATTACATACTCTCAGTTCAGTTCAAAAGCTTTTATTCGGTTTGTATGAATACAACCATATAAGCTAAACAATAAAATACAATGAAATATTATTCCACATAATCTTAAACAGTTTAAAAAAAAAGGTTATTCCTGAACCGGCCCTAATATCTCGTAGGGAATGGTAGTACACTAGTCATAAATACATCAATAAATAAACAACTATTACATCAATTGAGGATAAAATCAAACATATGTCAATACTACATATATTAAAATACTCAATAAACGTTGATTTTCAACAGAGTAGAGGGCTCCACCTCACTGCAATAAAGTGACTTGTGCATAAGTGCAAATTAAGCCATAAAATGGTAGTATTACATCAATTTGGAAATAAAATAAAATCAAACATATGTCAGTACTACATATGTTCATAAGTGCTCAATAGACGTTGATTTTCATCATAGTAGAGAGCTCTACCTCGCCGTAATAAAGTGACTTGTGCATGAATGCAAATTAGGCCATAACAAAGTAGAAAACTCTACCTCGCTATAATAAAGTGACTTATGCATAAGTGCAAATTTGGCCATAACAAAACACAATTTCACATTTGTTCATATTATTATAGATTTCCTAGCAGCTCTACATTCCAAAATAAAAAGTGCAACATGGAAGCAAACATCTGAGCTCTAAAGAGAACATAATAATTTCATGGCATCTACTGTTAAACAAATATTATATTTTAAAAGGATAGGTTTCAAATAAAATTTCCTTAAAAATACATAAAATTTACAAAATAAAAAATGACAGCAACTCTGTTTGGAAACATTGTCACAAGGGCACTTTAAATTAGAACCTGCCCCGATTACGGGGAAGGATACAAGATGGTGTGCAATGCCCAACCTTAAACGTACTAGTACAAATCGATGCGATTGTCTGGACACGTACACCAAATATGTCTGGAGTCCACTCTTAAGGTTTAATTGCCTATAAAATACAGAGGTCTTTTGGATCCTAAGCGATTTATTTCTTCCTTCCCCCTTGTAAAACAAAAACGAATCTTTTATTTCTTTTTTGGAGAACGGTATTACATAATCTGACTCCTTAGAAATAGTAAAATCAAATAGTATGTTATACCAATGGATAATATAGTTCAACCACGGGATGCGGGAGCAGTAGTCTAACTTGAGGCAGTCTTTAATTATGGACTGTGTAAACTCATTTCCTTTTTATGCCAAATTGAACGCCATAATAATAAAGGACGTAAGGCAGCCAGATCTGATATATATTTAAGACCAGTTTCTTGATGTATTAGGTCAATTGATGCTGAGGCCGGGACACACAGCATCCGTTTAAGGATATTATTTTCATTTGTTTGGAGTTGGGCCGTAGAGGAATAACCCCATAATCCGGCTCCATACAAGGCTGAAGAAACACATCTTCCGTTATATATAGTTACCATATCTTTTATTCTATGGTCCCCTATTTTCGCGGCAAAACGAAAAATGCCATTGGTATTTCTAGTCACTTTATGTCTAATATTTTCTTGCTCATTAATCCATTTACCATTCCCATCAAAGCTATTGCCTAAATAGCAAAAGGTCTTAACAGCTTGAATCTTCGAGCCTTCTAAAAGAAAGACCGCGGTGACTTTAATTTCTTACCACATATCATGGTATATGTCTTTAGTTTATTAATTAACAATTTCCTACCGTTAATAAAATCAGTAAATGCATCAATAAGGTGTTGAAGACCTAAAGAGGTACGTGAAATTAAAACAGCATCGTCCGCATATAACAATACAGACACGACAGTATTATCTATTTTGGGGACGTCAGCCGGGATGTTATTTAAAACCATGGCTATTTGATTAATAAAAAGGGAGAATAAAAAAGGTGCCAGTACACACCCTTGTCTGATACCTCTTCGCACATCAAAGAACGGGGTTCGCTCACCAGTAGACCCATATCGTACGCTGCAGGAAAGTTTCTGATATACCTTTGCTAAAAAGAACACAATCTCTTTTGGTGCCCCCAATTCGAGCAATACTGTCCAAAGGAGCGAGTGGTCCACTAAATCAAACGCACTGCTCAGATCTGCAAAGCATAAAAACAAATTCCCCCCTTTCAACACTGTGTATTTATTAATAAGTAGGTCCAGATTTAAACATTGTTCGATGGTCCCTAGGCCCTTCCTAAAACCATACTGAACTGGAGTCAATATTTTTGAATCTGTGGCCCATGTTTCCAGTCTTTTTAAAAGCACCCTACTCATCACTTTTATTGAAGAGTCCAGTAGTGATATTGGGCGATAGTTACAGGCTTCAGAGCGCGAACCCTTTTTATAAAGTGGAACAATTAATGATTGGGCCCATGATGTTGGGAAATTCCCCGTAGCAGCAATATTAAAAATTCTTGTAAGGATTGGTGCCCAAAGGTCCATTACGTCCTTGTATAAATCAATCGGAACACCATCCGGTCCTGGTGCTTTGCCCCCTTTACTGTTTTCTATCCCTACCCGCACCTCCTCAACACTAATTGATAGTGCTAATATAGGCCACGTAAAATCATTAGATGAAAAAGAATTTAAAAACACCTTATCCGGGTTAAAAATGTTAGAAAAGTGTTCAATCCATTCCGTACAATTAACATAAGACGTCAGTTCAGGAATATGATCATCCTTTAAAAAAGGGCTATTTACAATTTCCCCAAAAAGTTTTGTGTTATTGGTTTCACTTGCCATACTTAATTTGTCCCAGGCATCTGATCCCATCACCTTTTTGTGCGCCAAAACAGCTTGTTTATAATCGGTTCGCAACTTACGGACAAGTATTTGGTTACGGGGCTTAGTCCTTAATGATGATTTTAATTTAAATAATACCTCAGTACATTCAGAATCAAACCACTTCTTTCCATCTTGTTTCAAACCTTTAGTATTTCTAGTTAAAATGCTCCTAATTACATTATTTATATTAGAAAATTCCATATATAACATTTCGGGGGTAGCCTCTTTGCTAAGACAGTAATTAATACTGTCTCTGCATGTACTGATCACATCCAATTGTATCTTATGTGGGTCCACGCCATCCCACTTAATTCTCATGCCATTCGGCCTAATAGGGAGGATATCTAAGATTGTATTAGCAGTATTAGTCAATCTGTTGCCCCAGGCCAATAGTACTATAGAGATACTATTATGGTCACTAACCACCTGTTCTGATATCCAAAGGTTCATATATAGACTATTCTTCGAAATTAAGATATGGTCTATATTACTATTTGCATTCCTACCAGTAAATGTTGGACATTTGATATGGCCCTTTCTCCTAGTACAATCTAACAGCTCAAGATCAAATTTTGCCATTAGTGTATTAAGGGTCATACCATATTCACAATGTGGAAAATGTAGCATATCATCCTTAGTCCCCACTGCAGTAGTATAGGTCTTCATAAAGCCACATGAGTTAGTATATGTAGCGGGGCACGCTTGGATATTAAAATCGCCTGCCCACAAAATAACCGCAAGTTTATTGGAAATATTCAGTACCCTATCTATCTCTTTTTCCAATGGATCTAAAGGAGCTCCCCTATCTTTATGAAAGTTATTATTATAATGATTAATTAACACCAAATCCTTGCCCTTTGGGAACGATAGGCGCAAAACTTGACTATGATTACCAATAAATGAATAGGTTACGATTTTGCATCCAATCAATTTGGTGGAAATAAGCATCAGTAATCCACCCTTTGCTCTACCTATTGGAGAGGGTGTAGCATTTAAACAATATGATGTATAGCCTTCGACTGTGACATAGTCTGTGCTCCATGTTTCTTGTAAGCACATTATATCGCTAACGAAAGTGATAAAATCCTGCCAAAAAGGCGTACCTAATTTTTTCCCGAGACCTGCGATATTCTATGTTGTCAGTGTATACCCTTCTTGTATTTTTGCTCCTTTAGAATTATTAGGGTTTGTGGGCACGTCCACACTCGTTGAAGACTCTGCAGATGTACTAGTGGTTATGGTGCCAGTCTCATTAATAACAATTGTCTTACTCATCGTAATGGGATCCATATATAAAGAATGGATTTTACTTATTTCACTTCGCCTTGTTGGTAAATTAGAACTCACCATCCTCCCCAAGTCAGTGGTCCCCACTATATTTTTGTGTCAATCATTGTCCTCCATTTGGGTCAAACACTGGAATCTATTATATAGTGGTAAAGGGCATCGCACTGGACGGGTTACCGATATTATGGGCAACCAGTTGTTACTAGAATGGTAGGCCATGTGGTCAATGACAGAGTTATTTACCAACGAATGTCTATAAAAATAGGCAAGTGGCAATAAAGTTGTATTGAATTCCTGGCAAGAAGGTGGAGGGGCCCTAAGCAAAGTTTTATGGGCCCAGACTGGTGACCTAAAATTAACTATGATGCAGTCCCCATCAAATGTTTTCGTTGTGGGACCTATCCAACCCACTCTTTGCGTAAGTATAATCTGATCTGCGCCTAGTGTTGAAAAGCCACAATTTTTAGTTAACTAGTGAAAGGTTTTATTTTTGAGGGTTTCATTAGTTTCAAATTGCCATTCCCGTAATCTGGGAACATTACAAAGGACTGTGACATATGCTCCACATTCTGGTGGTAGATTTATTACTGGTGGTACGGTGTTACCTTTAAAATCTTCTAGGTGACGTAAGCCCTTTATCTGGTCTGTTGTTTGGTCCCCTCGTTTCCCATTGCATTCCGTTAAAGTAACGCCATTTTCCATCAATGCTTTGTCCCTTTCTTCACATCTTTCACCATCAATACGACGACTAATATTATTACTGATGATATTGGGTAAGTTATTTGGAGCTATTCGTTGTGTAACTGTTCCCCCTGACTTATCCTTAACACCCTCGGTCGTATATGGGACAGATTCAGGCACAACCTTATTTAGAGTGGATACAAATGGGGGGGCGACTGTTAAGGCTTGAGTAGTCTTAGTTGGGTAGGGAGTTTGTATTATGTGTTGTTCAATAAGACCTACCCTGGCTTCAATAACATTAATTTTCTCACAATTTGGCCCTAAGAGTGTTGACAACAGCGTCTCCATTCTTTCCCAAAAACCCTCTTCGCTAACCTCGATCTTCTTTTCATTAAACTGAACATCTATAACACTTGACTGACCTTCACATTGTTCCCCTTTCGGTCCAACGAATTCAGTGCCGTTTTATGATGTGTTCGGCTGCCTTTACCCCTAAGTTTATGTACAGGCTGCTCCTTATTGATGTACTTTTGTTTACTTTTGGCTTTTTGCCCTCTAGTTTTTACAGACGAGCTTTCAGCATTTATCCTGTCCGAACATATAATGTTAGTCAACAATCCGTTGGATCATTAATAAGATGGAGTTCTATACTTAAATCCTGCGCCTGCAATACAGGTGTAGTAGGAAGTCTGCTTGCCAAGGGGGACAAATCCGAGTGCGAGATGTGGTGATTAGTGAGTATCTCAGGAATTTTATCTGCCCCTGGAAGTCCGGCATATGATGTCATTAGCATAGAATCAAAGGAATTGGCCATTACTGTAGATGAATTAACAGGTAGTAAAGGTGGGGCTGAGCCAATAGGAAGCGAGAGGCATCTTTCTGTGTTCTCTATCGCTGTGGCAACTACCCCAATAGTCTTTTGTAGCATCCTGTCTATGGCAGTTAAACTTGGAAGAGGGTTATTTGTAGATTTGTTCTGCCTGGTGTTAGGACGGGATTGTTCAGGGGCATTTTTGCCCATTTCTAATACCTACACCAACAATATATCAGTAACAGTAACTAATATATATAGGATGATACTAACAACACAACCACACCGATCATTAACTAATCCCGTAACGAGTATATATACACAACCGAACCCATAGTCACTTCAGCGTTCTTTACAAGGGTAGGCTGGTTACCGTTGGGTCTTATCTCCACACCGGGCACACGTACAACAATCAGCCAAGGCGGGAGGCCCAGCCCAGCCTCTACCTGCCCCGGATGGCCACAGATGGCCTGCCCTTTGCCCGGGCTTCGCCCGGCGCTGCCCGCGCGCGTCCCGCGACGCGGGGCCTCTGTCCTCGCTTTTATGCCTCCTGGCGCGGATGTCTCGCGGCGGCTTCCGGCCGCAAAGGCTTCTGGGACTCGTAGTCCCCCCATACTGCGGCCGCGATTAACAGAACTGCGGCGGCGGGAGGGACCAGGAACGGGACACCACAACTGCCGGTTGGCAATATCCGTATACTCCGGGAAAGAAGGGCAGGTGGGCAGGTAAACAAACGGCATATCCACAGTTAATTAGGAGGCACCCGCTCCGTCGGGCCTCTGTCCTCGCTTTTACGCCTCCTGGCGCGGATGTCTCGCGGCGGCTTCCGGCCGCGAAGGCTTATGGGACTCGTAGTCCCCCCACACTGCGGCCGCGATTAACAGAACTGCGGCGGCGGGAGGGACCAGGAACGGGACACCACAACTGCCGGTTGGCAATATCCGTATACTCCGGGAAAGAAGGGCAGGTGGGCAGGTAAACAAGCGGCGTATCCACAGTTAATTAGGAGGCACTGATTGGATTTTTGTCATTTTGGTGTCAAATAATTTATTAAATTTTACTCTGTATTTCTAAATTAGTGTGGGATTTGTATTGTGTTGTGTTTTTTACTTTGTTACTGTTTGTGTGCTGCATAAATACTTAACACAGTGCCTCTGAGTTAAACCTGACTGATTTTTGGCCAAGCTACCAAGAGGTTTAAGAACAGTGACTTTTTGTGCTTCACCCGTAGGGTCTCAAGGCGCTGGAGGGGGGACGTTACTGCTCGAACAGCCAGGTATTGAGTTGCTTCCTGAAGGCGAGGTGGTCCTGGGTAGTCCGGAGGTTGATGGGGAGGGAGTTCCATGTCTTGGCTGCCAGGTGGGAGAAGGATCTTCCTCCGGCGGTGGCTCTGCGGATGCGTGGAACGGCGGCGAGAGCGAGTCTGACGGAGCCGAGTTGGCGGGTGGGTGTGTGGAAGGTCAGGCGGGTGTTGAGGAGCTCGGGTCCCAGGTCGTGGAGGGCCTTGTGTGCGTGGGTGAGGAGTCTGAACGTGATCCTCTTGCTGACGGGGAGCCAGTGCAGGTCTCTCAGGTGTCCGGAGATGTGGTTGTGGTGGGGGATGTCCAGGACGAGTCGTGCTGAAGCGTTCTGGATTCGTTGGAGTTTACTCTGGAGTTTGGCGGTGATACCGGCGTAGAGGGTGTTCCTGTAGTCCAGCCGGCTGGTGACGAGTGCCTGGGTGACCGTCTTCCTGTTCTCTGTGGGGATCCATCGAAAGATCTTTCGAAGCATGCGCAGGGTGTTGAAACATGAAGACGAGACGGCGTTGACTTGTCTGGTCATCGAGAGGGAGGAGTCCAGGATGAAGCCTAGGTTGCGTGCGTGGTCCGTTGGCTTGGGGGTGGTGCCCAGGGCAGGGGGCCACCAGGAGTCATCCCAGGCGGAGGGTGATGATCCCAGGATGAGGACCTCTGTTTTGTCTGAGTTCAGTTTCAGGCGGCTGTTCTTCATTCATTCGGCGACGTCTTTCATCCCTTCGTGTAGGCTGGCTCTGGCGGTGTCCGGGTCGTTGGTGAGGGAGAGGATCAGCTGGGTGTCGTCGGCGTATGTGCTGATCTTGAGGTTGTGTTGGCGTGCGATGGCTGCGAGAGGGCGCATGTAGACGTTGAAGAGGGTGGGGCTGAGCGATGATCCCTGTGGAACGCCGCAGATGACTTCGGGGGCTGCTGACCGGAACGGGGGGAGACGGACTCTTTGGGTTCTTCCGGCGAGGAACAAGATGATCCACTTCAGGGCCTTGTCCTGGATTCCGGTGCTGTCCAGGCGTTGCACTAGGGTGCGGTGGCAGACAGTGTCGAACGCTGCGGAGAGGTCCAGGAGGATGAGGGCCGATGAGGGCGGTCTCCGTGCTATGGTTGGCTCGGAAGCCGGACTGCGAGTGGTCGAGGGATCCGTTTGTCTCGAGGAAGTCGGCTAGCTGTTTGTTAACGGTCTTCTCGATGACTTTGGCAGGAAACGGGAGGAGCGAGATGGGGCGGAAGTTCTTGAGGTCGGTGGGGTCTGCTGTTGGTTTCTTCAGCAGGGCGCTGATCTCGGCGTGTTTCCAGCACTCCGGGAAGGTGGCGGTGTCGAAGGAGGCGTTGATGATGTCACGGAGGTGGGGTGCGATGATGTAGTCGGCCTTGTTGAAAATGTGGTGTGGGCAGGGGTCGGTGGGGAATCCGGAGTGGATAGTGTTCATTGTGCGGGTGGTGTCTTCGGTGCTGACCGGGGTCCAGGTGCGGAGGGTGGTGGTGGGGGGCGTCGATTTGGTGATGGGGTTCGTGGTTGGTGGGACGAAGCTGCTGTGTATGTTGGCGATCTTGTCGTGGAAGAAGGCGGCGAGTGAGTCGCAGAGGTCTTGTGATGGAGTGATGTCGTTGTTTCCGGCGTCGGGGTTGGAGAGCTCTTTGACGATGCTGAAGAGTTCCTTGCTGTTGTGGGTGTTGTTGTCCAGACGATCCTTGTAGGCTGTCTTCTTCATGGCGCGGATCAGTTGGTGGTGTTTGCGGGTGGCGTGCTTGAGGGCAGTCATGTTGTCTGTGGTTTGGTTGGTGCGCCAGGTAGCTTCCAGGGATCGGCAGTTCTTCTTGGAGGTGTTGAGTTCATCGGTGAACCAAGATGCTTTCTTGCTGCCGTGTCTGCTGGGAGGGTTCTTCAGTGGTGCGAGGGCGTCTGCGCAGTTGGTGATCCACTGTGTGAGGTTATTGGCAGCTATGTTGGGGTCCGTTGAACTGGCGGGGGGTTCTGGCTGAGGGAGGCGGAGAGCAAGTCGTTGGTGGTCTTGTTCCAGCTTCTGCGAGGGGCCTGTTGTGGGCGGTGGTGGGTCGTTGTTCGTCTGAAGCTGAAGTGTACGCAGCTGTGGTCAGTCCATTGGAGATTGGTGGAGTGGTTGAAGGCGACGTACTAGCTGGATGAGAAGATTGGGTCCAGCGTGTGGCCTGCGTAGTGGGTGGGGGTGGTAACCAGTTGCTTGAGTCCGAGGTTGGCCAGGTTGTCCAGCAGGGCGGTGGTGTTGCGGTCCTTGCTGTTTTCCAGGTGGAAGTTGAGGTCTCCCAGGAGGATGTAGTCTGTGATGTCTTCGCTGAATTGTGTGCGTGGTCCCGGTGGTCTGTAGATGAGGGTGCCTCTGAGCGTGGTCTTGGGGTCGATGTGTATCTGGAAGTGGAGGTGTTCGGCGGAGGTGAGGATGTCATCGGAGTTGGTCGTGATGCGGATGGTGTTCTTGTGGATGATGGCGATGCCTCCTCCCGTCTGGTTGACGCGGTCCCTCCTGGTGATCTTGTAGTCGTCTGGGATGGCGATGGCGACGTCGGGCGCTGAGGAGGCGTTCATCCAGGTTTCCGTCAGGAAGACGATGTCTGGTGATGTCGAGTCGAGGAGGTTCCAGAGTTCGACGACATGCCTGGGGACGGAGCGGGTGTTGAGCAGGATGCACTTCAGATGATTGTTGCTGGGTTTGGCTGGGGTGGGGCAGGTACGGAGGCAGGTGAAGCGGCAGGCTTTGCAGGTGAAGGGTCCGTGAGTGCGTCTCGGGGTGGCTCGGTAGCTGGCGGTGTTTAGTTCGGCGTTGAGTGCGTGGAGGGTTGAGGCGTCGTAGGTGAGTCGGGTGCGCTGGCGACAGCGACGACCAGGGGTCTGGCGCTTGGCACGGTCCAGGCGCTTACGGGCGCAGACGGGCTTACCTTTGGCGCAGATATGGCGCTCCCGCTGCACGCGTCCTCTGCGCAGTCGCTTTGAGGGTGTCATAAGTAAGGAGCCGGGAGGGAGGGTCAGCTGGGAGGCAGGAGTGGGGCAGCGAATGGGCAGGAGGGGGGGCGGGGCCGCAGGGAGTCAGCGGCGGGAAAAAGGAAAAAATCGGCAGGAAGGGATCGGCGGGAGAAGCAGGAGGGGGCGGCTCAGCAGAGGCTGGGTCGCCCACATGAACGGCAAATCCCGTGGTGCCCGGGGAGGGCAGGGGTCAGGAGGCAGCAGGAGGCAGTGGAGCATGGGGGCAACCTCGCCTGGGAGGGCTCAGCGGTCGCAATCTGAAATTATCCCACACGGACGCTTTATGTTTGTTAAAATGCTGGTCATTTCAATGCTGAGCTAATCTTAACTCATCAGTTTGGAAGTTATAGTTTCCCTTATAAGACTGAGTAAATACCGATGGTATTGTTATCAGTTTACTTTTATAGGAATGACTCCTTTCTGTAGCCATCATTCTTAATTAAATATCCCATTTATTGTCTATCAGTTGGGACTAACCTCTTCTGTATTTACCCTTTCCCTTTTTTGAAATAGCACAGAGGCATCATAGTTTTAGGGTTCCAAGATATGAGATCATTACATACTCTCATTTTCATAACTGAAATATGACAGCTGTTATGGTTTTCCGCACAACTTTTCAAACTGTTTAACTCTAATGAAAATAATTCAAGCAGACAGTGTTTCATACTGAATCATCAATAACATTGTGTTCTCTGGTTCTCTGCGGCTGAATTTGCACACAATAACGTACAGAAGAGTTGACTAGGATACTCCCTGTTTTATATGTGCCTATGGGTTCCATCCTAAGGTTTGGTACTCAGGAGCAGATTTACAAGCCCCTTGCAACAGTTTTACGTTGCTGTTGCGTCACTTTTGTGAAGCAGCAGCATCAAAACAATGCACCACATTGCGACACATTTACAACGCGTTGCATCTAGGGAGATGCGTCACGTTGTAAAGGCCTGCACTACATTATACTTGCATCAGGTATAAGTTTTCCAAGTGGGTGTTCTGAGGCAAGAAAGCCTTGTAAAAGTGACGCAGTGAAATCTACAAGATTTCACTGCATCACTTCTACGACGTCACGGCGTCAAAAACTTACGCCTGCGTGAATCAGGCGTAAGGGGTGATGCAGCATAATAGGAATAGGCATTCCTGGGCATTGTTGGAGTTGCGTCGTGCTTGTGACACGACTCCAGCAATGCGTTTCCTTTACTCCAAGAGATGCGTCATGCATCTGTCAATCCTTGCGCCACATTGCGCCGTATTGTAAATGAAACGCATCCATGGTGGCGTAAGGGTTTTTTTTGTGTGGTGCAAATGAACTCAATCATAGCATTTGTAAAGCGCACTACATACCCGTGAGGATCTCAAGGCACTGGGGGGGGGGGAGCTGCTACTGTTTGAAGAGCCAGGTCTTGAGAAGTCTCCTGAAGGTCAGAAGGTCTTCGGTCTGCCGTAGACGGATGGGGAGGGTGTTCCATGTCTTGACGGCAAGGTGGGAGAATGATCTGCCACCGGCGGACACTCTTTAGATGCGGGGGACGGTGGCGAGTGCGTGGTCTGTGGAGCGAAGCTGGCGGGTGGGGGTGTAGAGGCTGAGTCGGCTGTTGAGGTACGCTGGCCCGGTATTGTGGAGTGCCTTGTGTGCGTGGGTGAGGAGTTTTAAGGTTATCCTCTTGTTGACAGGGAGCCAGTGCAGGTCTCTCAGGTGGGGTGTGATGTGGCTGCGGCGAGGGATGTCGAGGATCAGGCGTGCGGAGGCATTCTGGATGCGTTGGAGCCGTTTCAGGAGTTTGGCCTGGGCTCCTGCGTAGAGTGCGTTTCTGTAGTCCAGTCTACTGCTGACGAGGGCCTGGGTGTCC
Organism: Triturus cristatus; assembly: GCF_964204655.1. NCBI lineage: Eukaryota > Metazoa > Chordata > Amphibia > Caudata > Salamandridae > Triturus > Triturus cristatus. The sequence goes on from NC_140584.1 coordinate 1,151,307,504, forward strand.
GTCCTTCTCATTTCGGTGGGGGGATCCACTTGAAGATCCTGCGAAGCATGCGGAGGGTGTTGAAGCTGGAGGAGGAGATGGCGTTGACCTGCTTCGTCATGGAGAGGGTAGATTCGAGGATGACCCCTAGGTTGCGTGCGTGGTCGGTGGGTGTTGGGGGTGTTCCTAGTGCAGTCAGCCACCAGGAGCCGTCCCAGGCCGAGGGGGTGGATCCGAGGATGAGGACCTCCGTCTTGTCCGGGTTCAGCTTCAGTCGGCTGTTCCTCATCCAGTCGGTGACGACCTTCATTCCTTCGTGGAGGTTGGTTTTGGCGGTGTGAGGGTCCTTGGTGAGGGAGAGGATCAGCTGGGTGTCGTTTGCGTAGGAGATGATGTTTAGGGCGTGCCGTCGTGCGACGTGGGCAAGCAGTGCCATGTAGACGTTGAACAACGTTGGGCTGAGGGATGAGCCTTGGGGTACGCCGCAGATGATCCCGGTGGCTTCGGAGCGGAAGGAGGGAGGCGGACGCTCTGTGTTCTGTCGGAGAGGAAGGAGGAGGTCCAGTCTGCTAATATTCAGAGATGCGTCAGTTCTTGTAAATCTACCCCTTGGTATCTAGATTAGTACAAGTTCCAGTGGTTCGATATTGTGCCCTTAGCCGAGGTTCAGAAGTCAGACCTTCATAACCTTCTACTAGCTAAAGGAGCCTATAAGAAATCTATAGACAGAAGAGGCTCCCAATACTCAGGTATATGGAGGACCATAGAGCGCTTATCAACATACCACATGTGTATTCTTGGAACCCACCCTAAGATCACACAAGATTTGTTGGCCCCTTAACCATCTCCCGGTTAGTGGTATCAGAAGCTCTACCATTAAAATTGCCACCATGTTGGAAGATTCATCTGCTCCTCCATGTGTCCAATTTGCAGGTAAATTGTCTTTTCCACAACCTCCCCCCATTGCCACAGTAGGGTGACATCCTGAATTTGAGGTGCAGGTCATTCTAGACTCTGGCATCAGGACCAGTGTCCCACTGCATCTTATTGCACAGAAGGGGAGCGATGCTTCTGACTGGTAATGGGAACTCACATCTTGTTTGCATTCACTCTGTTTGGTTAGAGCATTTTGTAATATTCCACCTGGGCTGCCGGTATTCTCTACTCTAGAATGTAATGTCAGAGTGGAAAATGCGGAATGGTTGAACTGGCAGTTGGAGAGGTGTGAGCTGCGGAGAGGACCCCCCTACCTGTCATAGTGGCAGCTCCTGTTACTACTTTATTTTAAACAAATCCAACAGTGTCCAACTTACCTCTCCTCTGCGTCCTATCGATTCTCTACGATCGCTAGAAATTTTACTCCTGTTTTCCAGAGAGACCTTCACTTACTGAGAAGGGAGGATACTGCTGGGGGTGGAGCACAAAGTCGGACTGAAACTGAAAATAGGACCTGGAACCAAAGTAAAAGGGACACCTTTTAGTGAATCAGATAGCAAAAAAAGTGGTTCATGTTTGCAATTTGGGCTATTGTGTATTTATACATACATGCTGTATGAGTGTTTTGCATGGTGAGGTAGTTTGCATGGATTTGATCTTACTCCAGGCAGAGTTTGTTTGAATATTGGGGAATCCAACAGTAAAAACCGGGTCAGCAGACCATAAAATAGGTCTACAAAAAGCCAAACACACTGACCTGTCAGACCAGCCTGGCTCACTGATGGCCTTGTAGGTCAGTCTGACGACCCTGGATAATTGTCAGACTTTATGCAAGGCATAGCACGGCTCTGTATTGGCTGGGGCGTTGTGGGCAGGGGCGGAACTTCCAGGGCACAGACAAGCAGGGTCCCCAGGCATTAGCACAAGGCACGTCCATACAGAAGGATGGTGAAGCAGTTTTGGCACTTTAGGAAGAGGAAGCGAGAGGAGACATGTATGCCTTGTAGTGTCCTAGCATGGACACGTTCTAGTGTTCAGAAGTGTATGCTCTACACTTTACACCCACCCACCACCTACGTCACTGGGTCAGGTGACTAGGCTAATAAAAGGGCCGAGCGCACGTGCTCGTGGCCAGTTAACCCACCATCTAACTATGTGTCTGCGTCAGTGATTACTAGCATGAGGGCCTAGGGCCCCAAACACCACAATGGCGACGAGGGTTGTGAGCCCCAGCGTGCCGCAGCAGCCCTTCCGTTCGTGAAGGGGAGAGGAGTGATCCCACTAAGGTCACCCCCCCCCCTCTACAGGAAGGCGCGACGCGCCGAGAAGACAGCCGGGCGAGTCGGAGCCCACAGCACCGCCGCGGGCAAGCACAGTGCCCCGGAGTCGAAGCGTGGAAGTCGGGTGCCCACCCCGACCTGCCGCTGTGCCCGGAAGTGCCCGGTGATAAGGCAAGCCGAGCGGTGCCCACCCGCATCGGCTGCGACCCCCGCAAGAGGCGTGTAACACGCGGTGCCCACCCGCGGAAAGAAGGAGGCCCGCCAACTGCAAGTAAAAGCGGAGCCCACCCGCGTGGAAAGCCCAGCCGGGCATAAGGTGAGCCCTGGATGGAGCGCCGGACCAAGTGAAGCGGACGGGAGCCTACCCCGCCGCGATAGCAAAGCGCCACCAGCAGCCCCCCCCCCGCGCGGTCCGTGACGATATGAGACCTGCTGCGGGGGCGGGACGACCAAGAAAGCGATAGCGGAGCCCACCCGCGACGGTGCACAGAAGCGGCACCAGCAGTCCCTCCCCCGCGCGATCGGGGAAGCGACGAGACCTGCTGCGGGGGAGGAACGAACTGAGGTAAAAGCGGAGCCCACCCGCGAAGGAGCGCCGAGACAAATGGAGCCCGCGGGTGCCTACCCCGCATAGGGACAAGCATGTCGACACCCCCCCCCCCCCTGCCGCGCGACGACTGCAGGAAGCTGCCGCGGGCAGGGAGGGCAATTAAGAAGTTACGTAGTGGTCGCCGATGGCCACGAAGACATGCCCCCACACCTCACAGGACCCCCAGCGGCACTACAAAAAGAAAGGTACTACCAGCGGGTGCCTACCCCGCATGAGGATGCTTGCAAAAGTGAAGAATGGCCGCCGCCGGCCATGCAGTCAAGGCCCACCTCGCAGGACCCCCAGCAGTGCTCGCAGCGCCAAGAGTACACCAAAGCTGGGCGCATGATGCCACAGACTGCCCTTGTGCCCCAGTGCTGCCTCCCCCTGCTGAGCAGCCCACTGACAAAGCTGGTGCCCTCCTGCCCCCGGGAGAAAAAAAAATGAAGGAAAAAGACTTACCTGCTGCCACGTGTCCTGGACTCCACTGCTCTGCTCCAACTCCAGCCCCATCTGGACTCCACTGGTCTGCCTGGCTCCAGCTTCCCTCCGGCTCTCCTACTCACGAGTGAAGCCTGGAGCACTGGAAAAGAAAACAAGGGATAGAGTTCTGGCAGTCCAGAAGGTTGCTGCTGAAGCCAAAGAAAAGCAACACTGCCACCCAGTGGCCACTGGTGGGACTGCAGCACAAAGAAACCAACAAGCCTACAGCAAGCCAAGGAAGTCCAGCAGCTACAGGAGACCGACGGCTCGCAGCGCAAGGGAGAAGAGTGTGGCAAGGCAAGTACCGCAAGGTCTGACGGAGGCGCGATGGTGAGCGCACGGGAAGTGCGACGGAGGCGCACAGGAATGCGCCAGAAGCGCAGGAACGCGGCAGAAGCACAGGAAGAAGTGACGGTGTGCCACAGGGATGCAGCGCCATCCCGCAGCAACAAGGAGGAAGAAAGAAGAACGGTGTCGAGCCGCATCCACCCCAGCGAGGACTGCGCTGTCGCCGCATCAAGTGGAGCGAACCCTCGAGAGAACAAACGGACTCAGCGCAGAGGTACCCCGGACGCGGACAGTACACTGCAGCGCCTACACGAGAGGAACCCACTGAAGAGGATGGGCGCAGCAAGTATCCAACACTGGCGGGCAAGGATGTCGAGCCCCACCCAGTGGCGCCAAGAAGCCGCCACATCAAGTAATCATGATACTAGGAGCAACGCTACACTGAAGATGTACCACGACGGTACGAAGAGTAGCACGCACCAGCGCCTGACAAGGCAGCGGACAAAGGTAGTCACACGACGCGACACACCTCGTGAAGCCGACCAGCCAAATGGTCGCACCACAAAGGCCCAGCCGACCTGCCAAACGGTCGCACCACAAAGGTCAAGCCGACCAGCCAAATGGTCGCACCACAAAGGCCAAGCCGACCTGCCAAACGGTCGCCCCACAAAAGTCAAGCCGACCAGCCAAATGGTCGCACCACAAAGGCCCAGCCGACCTGCCACATGGTCGCACCAAAGAAGCCGACTCGCCAGGAGTCGCACAAAGAGGTCTGACGCAAGACCGAAGGTATCCTGCCAGTGATCGGCAGCGCGGACCGTCAAGTGGTCCAAGAAGCTCAAGAAGAACCAAAGCAACTGGTGAAAGGGAGAAGACCGAAGCGGACCATGAGCATGGCCCCACGAACTTCAACCGAAGTAACTGGTGACAAGGTGAAGATGAAGAGAAGGTCACGACCCGAACTCGGAATGCTGAAGAAGATGAAGAGAGTGTTCTCGGACGAGGACAAGACCAGGGGGAACACGTGCAGAGTGCGCGCGCTGCATGTAGAAGCCTGGCCAGATAAGAAGAAGAAAGAAGACGGTCCAGAGTAGGTCGTGAAGCGAAGAGATGAAGAGACCAGAGTGGCACATCCGCCACTAAGAAGAAAGAAGACATCGCGGTGGCACGTTTGCCACTACAAGAAAAGAAGATGTCTGAGTGGCACGTTTGCCACTACAAGAAAAGATGTCTGAGTGGCACGTTTGCCACTACAAGAAAAGAAGATGGCTGAGTGGCATGTTTGCCACTACAAGAAGGAAGATGATATCAGAGTGGCACGTCTGCCACTTAAAGGAAAAGGGGAAAGAAAGATCTGAGTGGCACGGTTGCCACTGTAAGAAGGAGAAGAAGTCAGAGTGACATGACAGCCTCACGGAGAAAGAAATAGAGGACAAGGAGAAGAGTGTGGCAAGACTACTCACACCTCAAAGACAAGGAAGGTGACAAGCGTCAGAACACAGTGCGCAAGTCCTAAAGAACACCCGTGGCACGGAGAAAAGACCATCTGTTTGATGATGCTTTCAGCACACCTGGGATCTGCAGAGGTGAGCAGGCCGGACCATTCGAAACACCCACCTTTGGGGTTACACGGACACTGGTCAATGCCAGCCGTGGTGACTCAGGGGCAAAGGCCTCAGGGATGCCGGTGAGAGAGAGTATCCCCGCGACGAGAGATGGTCATCAGCCGCCCTTCAGCAAAGGTCTCAGGAGGACGAAGACTTCGCGTGCTAAAGACAGGAGCCAACAGCCACCCTCCAGGTCTGACTGCGGCATCTGAGGTGATACCTGCCGTCTCCTCCGCACCCGTACTTATCGGCATGGGAGTAACACGATACAGGACACTGAACCCAGGCCAGATCTGAGGAAGAGGGCCTCAAGGATATCCCGTGGCAGGGGAACACCTGTGAGAGGGGCATCCTGGTGAGAGGGGTGTCTTGCGAATAACCCGTCTTTCTGCAAAACAGAACACACGCCACAGATAAAGAAAAGGACTGGACTAAAAAGATAAATGGCAACATCTAGCGCTGAACCAAAAGAACTCAACAACTGCGTTTGTCGCCAAGAAAGTAAAGCGAAGAAAGACTGTGAGAGCAACTTCAAGGCAGAGCCGTCAAACAGACTAACTCCATCGAGCACCCATGACTGGTGCCACAGTGAACTGGTGATCGCCCGCGACAGGAAGAACATCGTCCGCGACAGGAAGAACATCGTCTGTGACTCCAGGCTGCTGAAGCGTGAGCGACTCTGCAGAAGTTTAGTCACTGTATTACATCTGTATATATATATGTCTTTTCTCCCCTAGGTTGGACATTTGACTCCGGGTTTTTGTTATTAAAGATTGGGAGGAATGTAGTGTCCTAGCATGGACACGTTCTAGTGTTCAGAAGTGTATGCTCTACACTTTACACCCACCCACCACCTACGTCACTGGGTCAGGTGACTAGGCTAATAAAAGGGCCGAGCGCACGTGCTCGTGGCCAGTTAACCCACCATCTAACTATGTGTCTGCGTCAGTGATTACTAGCATGAGGGCCTAGGGCCCCAAACACCACAATGCCTCACAGCGGTCATGGGTTGTAAGGTTCCTGTGCCGCTTGTGTTCCTGCACCGTGTAGCGTCCTTGCACTCTGTTGTTTGTTCACCCTCCCAGGATCCCATGTCTCCGCAGCTCCATGGCATTGCCTGTCCTGGCTCCATCCTGTTTTTCTACAAGCTAATTCCTATTCTTGGTCGTGAGATGCGCTGTGTCACTCTGACACTCCCTGGCCCTAGAGTTGTATTCCTGATATGTCATAAGATGTGTCAACCTCTACAGCTGTGACGTAATTATCCTCTTTGCACGTTTTCTCATCAATCACTTTCGTAAAATAGGACGCATCCTGCAAACTACCCTCCATGCTGCTATCACTCACGCCTTCCAGTCAGCTTCCTCAAAGCCGTCACTCCGGATGTCCCAGAGGCGCGTTGAGGAAACCACCCCACCCCCCTCCCCAAGACCCCGGGGTGTCCTCGGCAAGACTTCAGGGCCGTGGGCTGGAGGAAGGAGCAAAGTCCAGTGTTTTGTGTTTCTGACTTCCCTACCCTGGAGGTACATTTGATCTTTTGGTCACACTTATGCCTCATATATAGGACACAACGCTCTTCAGACCCATTCGATCAGATCAGAAGTAGAATCCATATGGGGGCATATTATCAAACCAGGCGATAAAATTATCGCCGCTTTAGCGGCAGAAAGCTGCCGCTAAAACGGCGATAATGGGCTTGATAATATGGTCTATAGAATCTCAATTGAAGCTCAGGTTAGATGTCCTTCACATCTAACATGGGCTTCAATTGGAATTCCATGGCGCATAATATCAAGCCCATTATCGCCGTTTTAGCGGCAGTTTTCTGCCGCTAAAGCGGCGATAATTTTATCGACTGGCTTGTTAATATGGCCCCAAAGGTTCAAAACCCTCAATTTCTCCTGATAATATCTATTATAAAAAGTTTTAAACTTTTACATGTGTGTTACACCTGCGCGAAGTCTGATAGTTCACACATCTCAATGGGCGAGTTCACTGCTCATGATCAGCAGGGCCAGCGGCAGCTGCACCCCGAATATCGAACCCACAATATCGATGCAACAGAATATCGAGGACACCGGAGCAAAACAAAAACATAGGCAGGTAAGTAACTCCAGATGTTTGATACCTATATCCACATCTATGTACCTAGGGTGTACATGTATCTTTGAAGTACATAGATGTGGAGTGAGGAGTAGTAAATCTACACTTCCATAGTTTCGGTATTTGGTACTCAAAATTCTTGTACCACGATATCGGCGCTGTGAGTATTCAGAAATAAAACGCACAACAGTTGTTCTCGAAATGAATATAAAAACTATTTGCCAAGACTACATCATTAATTCTAAGCTTGGGCAGAAGTGCTGGAGTTCTGCAAACAGGGGGGAAAGGAATTTTGTGCTGTTCGCGCTGTGATTTAACGCTGGGAGTTACTTCTGCACCGAAAAATCAGAGTGAACAGCCCCACTGGTGCACTAGAGGGCGCAGCTTCTCGAGTCGATTATGCTGCCACTCGAGTAGATTTTCGATTCGAGTGGCAGCTTTCTGACGGAGAATGGTCGTGACTGCCCACAACTGCCCGCTTCATGAAATCTCACCAGCTGCGCACATAGCGAACGAAAATCACTATAGGAGATGCGGAACCTCACTTGCGCTTGGCAACACAACATTTTTGAGCCACACATGAGAAAAAAACTCTGCCACGCGGCGTTTGGCATAATTTGCCCGGAACCCCGCAATCTTGCCAAAAAATTGGCAATTCTGTCGGCGGAGCAGAATATATCATCTACCCCCTAATCAATTCTTGACCATGCCTCCCCTCAGCGGAAGCAGAGAGTGGCCTGTGGGACCTTTTTCGTGTTTCCCAATGTCAATTCTTTCTTGTGAAAATATTTCTTAATGCAGGTCATGTCAATATAAGGACACAGGCGGCATAGCTAAAGGACACATAATGCATAGAAAAAAATGTTCACATGTGAAGAATCGCAGCAACATTCCTCCATCCCTCCTTGCAAAGGCATTAGCAGAGGATTGCAAAATGCCTCCTACCTCCTGAATGTTCGTGAGGCAGGGGTTTGCAGCCTCCTGTGACTACACATTTTGTCATAAGATTGATCAGTGAATGAGTTGCCTCTTACAGGTTGCAAACAAGTCATCGTGCAAACCCCCCCCACCTACTGGTTTGAGGCCTGGGCTTGGTCCAGAAGGCCCTGCGTTCCAAGCTGAGCCTCCAGATACAGCTTTCCTTGTTGGCCACTCAGATCTGACCTTTCACAGTGCCAAAAACGAAGCTGCAAGTAACTCAAAAGGGATGTTTTGGAAAGGCCAAACGTGTTAATAATTTTCCGTTTGGTTTGGAAGACAGGATAAGAAATAAGAAACAGGCTGTTGGGAGGGAGCAGGTCCCGAGGCGGTTAGGCAGGGCAGTTCACTGTTGGGTTCAGGAATGCCGCATGTCTTCGACTATGATGTGGTTCGATGGGGATGGGATTTTATACTCTCCTAATGATTCACAGGGTTCAGGGCATGGGCAGTAGATGGGTTTTGGTTAATTCCTGTTGCCTGTCTGCTTTGTGGTTAAGGTCAATCTGTCAGGAATCAAGCCTAACTCCTGCTTCGATGGATTAGGCGGAGAACCCAGGGAGAGTGAAGGAACATGTTGTTCGATGCAATCACCAAAAGATCAGAGGTATTGGAAGTGACGTGGTACAACCTCTGCTGCCAATGTTATCACGCCTAGTGTCGGGACATGACCTTGGTCTATGATGGCAAGCCAGCAGATTAGCTTTTTAAAATCTTCATTGCAAACTAGATCCACCTGTTAATAAGAAGTTATGAACAGAGGCACAAACACTCTGGAGCCTATTTATGGGGATTTGGCGTAGGGCAGTGCCGCAAATCTTCTTGCTGCGCTCCTCTACATAAAAGCGAAAGGGCAGGAATGCACCGTATTCATCCAATACGGTGCATTCCTCTCCTTTCCCCCTGCGCTGCCACCGTTCTGGCAGCCTAACGCCAACACAGGCACCCTTGCACCAAAGTGTCAGCAGGATTGTTTAAATGCAGGAAGGGGCACCTTCTTGCACAGAAACAATCCATAAAGGCATGTTCCTACTTCTGTGTGTGTACACATAGAAAAATGAAAACACTTTTTTTCTCCTCGTTACGCCTCACCTCGGGAGGAGTAAGGTTTTGGTACACCCCAGGTTTACATGCGCTTGTAAATCTGGTGAAGCATCAACATACATGCGTGTTGTGTGGTTACACCCACTTCAATGCCCATGGAATCCCTCCCTGGTGCAGAGTAAGGCCACACAGCGATTTGCACTGCCTTGCCTTTCTCCATGTCTATGAGGCTATTCAAAGCCATGCATATTGGCTTTCCATGGCCTCATTACTATGATTTTGTTCTTACCCCTGCCAGAGCGTCACAAGAAGTGATGCTACGGTGGCGCAAAAGACTCATAAATATACCCCTTAATCTCTAAAACCAGTAGTTTTTAAATGCAAAGTTTGCAATGCCAGTATTTAGACTGGTGTGTTAAGCAGGCTACAGGTGTTGCAATCAACAACTAGTGTGTTCATTATGGACTAGGTGTCTGTCCATTGTTCAAAGGATACTATTGCCCTGACTCCTTCACCCTACTCCCTTAATTCCATCACTTTATACTTTCATTGACTGATTTTATAAAGGTTGATTTAAGTCCCCTCTTGAAATTTATACAAACCCATGGAGTAAACTGCAACAAAATGCAAAACATAGAAGGATGATAAATGGAAAAGTGAGACAATTAAAGACAGAGAGACATTCTGGTTCAGTGCCCTCAGTCTATAGAAGCTCATATAGATCTGTCTTAGATATCTGTGGAAAGGAACTTCAAAGAACCACCTTTGCACACCCAGCTCTTGTATAAGCTATGAAGCTCAGGCATGAAGATCCTAGGTGGCTATTACTGCCATGTCTTGTTGGTATATTTAAGTATCATTAAGTTGAGTAATAGAAACATCTGTTATTTACAGCGCTTTGAAACAGCAGAAGTGTGACATGAAACACGATTTATGAACCAAGTTATTATTTTCATTTTTTGCTACTATAATGATCAGCACTTTCCACTTTCATATGCCTTTATGTCTTTTTATCCTGTATCTCATTAGTTTGTTTTACTAATTATTACTAATTAGTGTCTATTTAAAATGAACTACAGTCCCAAATAGGCCATAGTACTAACAATAGCCTTGCATACATTTCATAAATGCTAAAAAAAGAAGATTATTGTCCTTCGGCACTTGCCCAAAATATCTGTGATTCTGAGGAAATGTCTGCATCTCTCCAAGCCTGAAGGCAATTTATGTATGTGTGATATAAACAGATGCATTTTGCTGCGCAAACTGAACTGTGTGTTGTACCATGTCCATGGTCCCACTCACTCTCATCACATACTGGTTTCCGTAATCCATCATCAATCAGCCCCCATATACATAATTGTATCTTCATTACATTTATAGATGGCATCATACCTCTGACCGGGAGCAGGAGTGCACTTGAGCATGGGTACCATTCCACTCTGTGGGAGTGTTCTTATGAAACTGTGCCTGCAATCTGGCATGTATGGGTAATGTATGACATTGTGCACCAGGATTACCGCTGTCATCTAATTGTGTGTTTGTCTCTGCGCTTATGCATGAATCTGTAGTGAACGACATGCGCAGTAGGATGTTTAAGCATTAAGAGCAACAGAGTGGATGGAACAGACTGTGTGTGAGTACACCGTGGTCATTGTGGTACGTTTTCTGGTGCTGTGGACGCATGGCAGAGATCTTCTGCTCATGACGTGCAAGCATGTAGCTGGCCCTATACCTGGTTATGAAAGAAAGTGCCAGGATCGATGTGGTTATGCTTGTGTGTCTGTGCATATTGCACTGTGTTTGTAATGTGCAGTGCAACCACTATTGGGCAGCAAAGGAGTGCTGGAGATCACAGTTATTAGGGACTAACCTGTAGATTGTACTTCAGGCCTGGGTTTGTGCTTGCACAAATATGGGCAGATTTGTAAAACATTTCTATTCTAACTGGCGCCTAAAGCGTCCACCCAAATGCGAAATGGATTGTATCACAGTGACCAACATGGTAAGGGTCATCATGAATCTTAGTCTAGAAAGGTCCATGAATGCCAGGCCAGGCTTCTGATAGATGAGTGTAAAGGAGTGGTGCAAGGGAGTGCCACCCACAGGTGCAAGTGAAGGAACTGGGAGGCCTACAGTACTGCAGTTTAAATGCCTCATTAAGGACACTGTTCACACAAACACAGGCAGTTCAAGAATAGATTTCAATTAATGAAGCCACAGTGGATTAGGCAGGGATGCTCTTCACTCAAACATGACAATCGAACATGATTGATTTCAGGTGGACTGTAAGTAGATTTGATAGTGTAATAACAGCAGTACAGCTGGACTGTATATAGATTAGATAGTGTGATAGCAGTAGAGCCTGGACTTTAAAAAGATTAAGCAGATTAATAGTAGCAGTATAGCTAGAATGTAAATAGATTAGATAGTGTAAAAACAGTAGTGCAGCTAGAATGTAAATAGATTAGATAGTTTAATAACAGCAGTCCAGCTGAACTGTATATACATTAGATAGTGTAATAGCAGTATAGCTGGACTGTAAATAGATTAAGCAGTGTAAAAATAGCAGTATAGCTAGAATGCAAATAGATCAGATAGTGTGATAACAGCAGTGTAGCTGGACTGTAAATAGATTAGATAGTGTATTAATAGCAGTATAACTATAATGTAAATAGGTTAGATAGTGTAATAGCAGCAGTGCAGCTGGAATGTAAATAGATTAGATAGTGTAATAGCAGTATAGCTGAACTGTAAATAGATTAACCCCTTGTATGCCCATGATGAGCTGGACTCGTCATGGAGCACAGTCGCGCTGTGGCCATGACGAGTCCAGCTCGTCATGAGGCATACCCTAGGGAATCCCTCTGGTGCGGGCACTAGAGGGATTCCCTTTCTGCAAAAATAGCCTCGGGAGCTGGGGAAGAGCTTCCCCAGCTCCCGAGGCCCCCACACCCTTTCACTGTAATTACGATCGGCGCGCACGTCGCGCCGACGTCATTACAGTGAAAGTGATACTGAAATGAGCCAAGAGGCTCATTTCAGGTTTCACTTTGTACGTGCTCAGGGGGCTATCTCAGCCCCCTGAGCACGTCGAATGACGGGAGAGGTATCGTTGGAAAGAGGAGAATCTCCCCTTTCCAATGGTACCCCTCCCCAGTTGGTCCCTGCTTGGGGATCGCCACAGGAGGGCGATCCCCAAGCAGGGATCCACCCACTAGACACCAGGGAGGGGGGAGCGGCCCCTTGGGCAAGGGCCTTTGCTCCCCCTGTTTATTTTTGCGAATTTTAGTCTGTTTGCCCCTGGGGAGCAGATGGGGGCATTAGCCCCCAATCTGCCCCCCCCGGGGGGTAAAAAGCCCACTAGACACCAGGGAAGTTTAAAAAAAAAAAAAAATAGGGGTGGGGGCTGCCCAAAACGGGCAGGCCCATGCCCCCCCCAATTACTACAGTCTTTCTGCCCCCCCCCGGGGGGCAGATGGGGCATTGGCCCCTAATCTGCCCCTTCGGGGGGGCAGAAAGCCCACTAAACACCAGGGATTAGTTTTTAGTTTTATTTTTAGGATGGGGGCTGCCCGCAACGGGCACGCCAATGCCCCCACCCACCCGCCACCATTACAGCCTTTCTGGGGGGCAGATGGGGCATCGGCCCCCAATCTGCCCCCCCCGGGGGCGCAAAAAGCCCACTAGACACCAGGGAATGGTAAAAAAAAAAAAAATAGGGGTGGGGGCTGCCCAAAATGGGCAGGCCCATGCCCCCACCCCCCGAATTACTACAGTCTTTCTGCCCCCCCTGGGGGCAGATGGGGCATCGGCCCCTAATCTGCCCCTTCGGGGGGGCAGAAAGCCCACTAAACACCAGGGATTAGTTTTTAGTTTGTTTTAGGGTGGGGACTGCCTGAAACAGGCACGCCAATGCCCCACCCCACCCCCCAATTATTACAGTCTTTCTGCTTTCTGCCCCCCGGGGGGCAGATGGGGCATTGGCCCCTAATCTGGGGGGGGGCAGAAAGCCCACTAAACACCAGGGATTTTTTTTGCGCAATTGTTTTTAGGGTGTGGGCTGCCCGAAACGGGCACGCCAATGCCCCCACTCTCCCCCCCACAAAAATGTCAGTCTTTCTGCCCCCCAGGAGGCATATGGGAACTGTAGCCCCCAATCTGGCCCCCCCTGGGGGCACAGAATGACCACTAGAAACCATGTATTTTTTTGTTTTATTAGTGTAGGGGTAGGGGCTCCCCAAAATGGGCATGACAATACCCCACCCCACCCCCAGAGTAATTCCAGTCTTTCTGCCCCCCCGGGAGGGCAGATGGTGGCAGTGGCCCCTGATCTGCCCCCTCGGGGGGCAGAAAGCCTAGTAGGCGCCAGCGAGTATGCAGGCTTTTTTAATGCGTGGGGGTGGTGGCTGCCCAAAATGGTCATACCAATGCCCCCACCCCCACAAAAAATAGCCACAGTCTTTCTGCCCCTTTAGGGGCATATCAGCATGAAACCCCCTTCCGCGATTCCCCCCCCAGGGCGGCAGAAAGCCCACTGGGCTCCGATTTTTTGTTAGCAATGTGCATACCTGTGGATTTTGGGCCCTAGCGCAGTTGGCACATAGGCAAACCTAGCAAAACTGTACATTCTTTAAAACTAGACACCGAGGGGAATCCTGGATGGGGTGACTTTACTGGCTCTCACCAGGTTCTGTTACCCAGAATCCATTGCAAACCTAAAAATGTGTTCAAAATAACACATTTTCCTCACATTTCTTTGTCGGAAAGTTCTGGAATCTGCGTGGGTCCACAAAATTCCACCCACCCTGCGTTCCCCAAAGTCTTCAGAGAAAAATGGTACCTCACTTGCGTGGGTAGGCATAGAGCCCGCATCAGGCAAGGGCCCAAAACCTATTGAGGAGACATCAAAATTACCTATCACAAAACAACCTGGTTTTGCAAAGGGGGTCCTATGAGTTTTTGGCCCCGGGCTTGGCGGCCACCTAGGGAAACCTACCAAACCCACACATTTCTGAAAACTAGACACCCGGGGGATTCCAGGGAGGTATGGATTGCGTGGATCCCCCAACGTTTCCTTACCCAGAATGCCCTGCAAACCTCAAATTTAGCTGAAAAAAATCACCTTTTTCACACATTTTTGTGTAGGAAAGTTGTGGCATCACCGGGCTGACACAAATTTCCTACCACCCAGCGTTCCCCCAGGTCTCCAAATAAAAACGGTGCCTCACTCGTGTGGGAAGCCCAAGTACCCGCGACAGGCAAGGCCCCAAAACGTATTGAGGCGACATGAAAATTGCCTACCTCAAAACGACCTGGTTTTGCAAGGGGGGTCACCTGGGCTTTTGGCCCAGTGCTCGGCGGCCACCTAGGGGAACCTACCAAACCCACACATTTCTGAAAACTAGACACCCGGGGGATTTCAGGGAGGTATGGCTTGCGTGGATCCCCCAACGTTTCCTTACCCAGAATGCCCTGCAAACCTCAAATTTAGCTGAAAAAATCACCTTTTTCACACATTTTTGTGTGGGAAAGTTGTGGCATCACCGGGCTGACACAAACCTCCCTGGAATCCCCCGGGTGTCTAGTTTTCAGAAATGTATGGGTTTGGTAGGTTCCCCTAAGTGGCCGCCGAGCACCGGCCAAAAACCCAGGTGACCCCCCTTGCAAAACCAGGTCGTTTTGATGTAGGCAATTTTCATATCGCCTCAATACATTTTGGGCCCTTGCCTGTCGCGGGTACTTGGGCCTCCCACACGAGTGAGGCACCGTTTTTATCGGGAGACCCGGGGGAATGCTGGGTGGTAGGAAATTTGTGTCAGCCCGGTGATGCCTCAACTTTCCCACACAAAAATGTGTGAAAAACGTGATTTTTTCAGCTAAAATTGAGGTTTGCAGGGGATTCTGGGTAAGGAAACGTTGGGGGATCCACGAAAGCCATGCCTCCCTGTAAGCACACAGGTGTCTAGCTTTCAAAAATGTATAGGTTTGCTAGGTTTCCCAAGGTGCCCGCAGAGCTAGGGTTCAAAAACTGTAGCTAGACATTTTGCCAAAAAAGGGTCATTTTTCACTGCGAAATTGAGGTGTGACCACGTTGCGTTTTGCGCCGTTTCCTGTTGCGGGCACTAGCCAACCCACACAAGTGAGGTACCGTTTTTCTCGTAAGACTTTGGGGGACGCGGGGTGGGTGGAAATTTGTGGATCCACGCAGATTCCGGGACTTTCCACCACAGAAATGTGGGGAAAATGTGTTTTTTTTGTGAATTTGTTAGGTTTGCAAGGGATTCTGGGTAATAGACCCTGGTGGGAGGCAGTCAAGTCACCCCGTCCTGGATTCCCCTGGGTTCCTAGTTTTCTAAAATGTATAGGTTTGCTAGGTATCCCAAGGTGCCCGCAGAGCTAGGGTTCAAATCTACAGCTAGACATTTTGCCAAAAATGGTCATTTTTCACTGCGAAATTGAGGTTTGACCACGTTGCGTTCTGCGCCGTTTCCTGTTGCGGGCACTAGGCCGACCCACACAAGTGAGGTACCGTTTTTCCCGTAAGACTTTGGGGAACGCGGGGTGGGTGGAAATTTGTGGATCCACGCAGATTCCGGAACTTTCCACCACAGAAATGTGGGGAAAATGTGTTTTTTTTGTCAATTTTTTAGGTTTGCAAGGGATTCTGGGTAACAGACCCTGGTGGGAGGCTGTCAAGTCACCCCATCCTGGATTCACCTGGGTGTCTAGTTTTCAAAAATGTATAGGCTAGCTACGTTTCCCAAGGTGCCCGCATAGCTAGGGTTCAAAAACTACAGCTAGACATTTTGCCAAAAAAGGGTCATTTTTCAGTGCGAAATTGAGGTGTGACCACGTTGTGTTTTGCGCCGTTTCCTGTCGCAGGCACTATGCCGACCCACACAAGTGAGGTACCATTTTTCTCGTAAGACTTTGGGGAACGCGGGGTGGGTGGAAATTTGTGGATCCACGCAGATTCCGGAACTTTCCACCACAGAAATGTGTGGAAAATGTGTTTTTTTTGTCAATTTTTTAGGTTTGCAAGAGATTCTGGGTATCAGACCCTGGTGGGAGGCAGTCAAGTCACCCCATCATGGATTTCCCTGGGTGTCTAGTTTTCAAAAATGTATAGGTTTGCTAGGTTTCCCAAGGTGCCCGCAGAGCTAGGGTTCAAAAACTACAGCTAGACATTTTGCCAAAAAAGGGTCATTTTTCACTGCGAAATTGAGGTGTGACCACGTTGCGTTTTGCGCCGTTTCCTGTCGCGGGCACTAGGCCGACCCACACAAGTGAGGTACCATTTTTCTCGTAAGACTTTGGGGAATGCAGGGTGGGTGGAAATTTGTGGATCCGTGCAGATTCCGGAACTTTCCACCACAGAAATGTGGGGAAAATGTGGTTTTTTTGTCAATTTTTTAGGTTTCCAAGGGATTCTGGGTAACAGACCCTGGTGGGAGGCAGTCAAGTTACCACATCCTGGATTCCCCTGGGTGTCTAGTTTTCAAAAATGTATAGGTTTGCTAGGTTTCCCAAGGTGCCGGTAGAGCTAGGGTTCAAAAACTAGAGCTAGGCACTTTGCCAAAAAAGGGTAAATTTTCACTGCGATATTGAGTTGTGACCACGTTGCGTTTTGTGCCGTTTCCTGTCGCGGGCACTAGGCCGACCCACACAAGTGAGGTACCGTTTTTCTCGTAAGACTTTGGGGAACGCAAGGTGGGTGGAAATTTGTGGATCCACGCAGATTCCGGAACTTTCCACCACAGAATGTGGGGAAAATGTGTTTTTTTTGACAATTATTTAGGTTTGCAAGGGATTCTGGGTAACAGACCCTAGTGGGAGGCAGTCAAGTGTCCCCATCCTGGATTCCCCTGGGTGTCTAGTTTTAAAAAATGTATAGGTTTGCTAGGTTTCCCAAGGTGCCCGCAGAGCTAGGGTTCAAAAACTGGAGCTAGGCACTTTGCCAAAAAAGGGTAAATTTTCACTGCGATATTGAGTTGTGACCACGTTGCGTTTTGCGCCGTTTCCTGTCGCGGGCACTATGCCTACCCACACAAGTGAGGTACCATTTTTATCAGGAGACTTAGGGTAATTCAGTTTTGTAAAGGAACTGTTATTATCTATTGACTTTCGATGCATTTCTGCCTTCCAAATGAAAGATATTGTGTAAAAAAGAAGTCATTCTAAAAAATGACTGATAATTCTCATGCTAGTATGATTAGTCCCAATTTTAGAAACGTGCAAATATCTACTGTTTCTAAACTCTATATTTTGTTGCCATTTCAGAAATACATAGGTGTCTTTCATACCGATTTTTCATTGTACACATTTTTACAGAATAATTACTATATACCCGGTACATAATAAAAAACCATTGCAAGTTGCTGCTCAGTTTTTGGCTCTGGGTTCGTCGGGTTCTTGGTGAACCTACAAGTCCTATATATCCCCACAACCAGTAATGTCCAGCGGATGTAATGGTATATTGCTTTCAAAGAGCTGTCATAATTAGAAGAAGTTACAGGTGAAAACGTTGACACGAAAGGCTTTTTTTTTCAACTAATTTTCAATTTATCCTATATTTAACTGTTAGTTTCTATAAAAAAAACCTTGATGGATCTACACAAATGACCCCTTGCTGAATTCAGAATTTTGTCTTCTTCTCGAAAATGTATAGCTTTCCAGGATCCATTATTGCTTTTGTACCCATTTCTGCCATTAACTGGAAGGAGGTCAAAAGCACAAAAAATAGCAAAATTAGGCTATGTCCCAGAAAAATGCCAAAACTGTGTAAAAAATATTGGGTTTCTGACAAAAGTCTGGTATCCCCAAAAAGCTGGGAAAATTGTGATTTCAACCCCACAAACCTTTTTTTGATAACATTTGCAGGGAAAAACCCAGATGCTTTCATTTGCAGCCCGTTTTTCCAATTTTTCCGAAAAAAAACAAACTTTTGCTGTATTTTGGCTCATTTCTGTGACCCCTCTAGGAGAATCCACAAACCCTGAGTACCTTTAGAATCCCCATGATGTTGGAAGAAAAGGACGCAAATTTGGCGTGGATACCTTTTGTGGTCAAAACGTTACAGGGGCCTCAGCGCGCACTACCCCAAATAGCCAAAAAAGGGCGTGGCACAGGAGGGGAAAAGGCCTGGCAGCGAAGGGGTTAAGCAGTGTAATAATAGCAGTATAGCAGTATAGCTAGAATGCAAATAGATTAGATAGCGAACAATAGGAGTACAGCTGGACTGTAAATAGATGAGATAGTGTAATAACAGCAGTGCAGCTGAATTCTATATACATTAGATAGTGAAATAGCAGTATAGCTGGACTGTAAATAGATTAAGCAGTTTATTAATAGCAGTATAGCTAGAATGTAAATAGATTAGATAGTGTAATAGCAGCATTTCAGCTGGAATGTAAATAGATTAGATAGTGTAATAGTAGTATAGCTGAACTATAAATAGATTAGATAGTGTGATAGCAGAATAGCTGAACTGTAAACAGATTAAGCATTGTAATAATAGCAGTATAGCTAGAATGTAAATAGATTAGATAGTGTAATAGCAGCTGTGCAGCTGGAATATACATAGATTAGATAGTGTAATAGCAGTATAGCTGAACTGTAAATAGATTAAGCAGTATAATAATAGCAGTATAGATAGAATACAAGTAGATCAGATAGTGTAATAACAGCAGTGCAGCTGGACTGTAAAAGATTATGTAGTGTAATAACAGCAACAAAGTTGAACTATAAATAGATTATTATTTTTTTTAAATGTATATAGCGTGAACATGACCCTGGAGGCTATCAGAGCGCTTTACATATGAGTTGCGGATCACATAGGTATATAATTGTGGGAGAAAAGCAATGATATATAGAAATAACAGAAAATACAAATTGACATAATAGAGGCAGGCATGATAGGAGACAAAAGCTTCTAACTCAGCGCTGTGCTCATCAGTAAAGCTTGCACTTTCCTTCTGAAGGCAAGTGTTGAAGAAATCAATCTAGTTTCCGCAGGAAGGGAGTTCCAGATTCTCGGGGCAATAACTGAGAAGGATCAATTGTAGGTTTTCATTTTTGTGTAGGTTTTCATTTTTCTGTAATAGCAGCAGTACAGCTGGCCTGCAAATAGATGAGATAGTGTAAAAGCAGCAATACAGCTGGAATGTAAATAGATTAGTTAACAATAACACAACAATTAAATTCAACACCATTAGATCGGTAGTTTAATGTAGATCAGAAAGTTTTCTGTATGTCAGTTTCACCCTAATATCTGGGCTTTCCGACCCTTTGAATTTGTTTTAAGTGAAAAATAGACCGCCAACATCCATCAAGTTTTAAAGTCATGAGAAAAACAGTTTAAAGTGAACAGATGCCAAAATGACACATTCATTTTCAGTACCAACTTTCACTTGCCATTAAATATTGACAACGTTTGAGGAACAACTGTACTATGGTGTAAATGTAGCAAACGCATAGTCCCCATAGGGCAATATGCGGGATCCATGCAAAATGTCAATAAGATAATAAAAACCTTGCACACTTTTAATTTTAACTTTCTAGACTAAGAGGTCAGTAAAAACCTGGCGTCAGATTTACATAAACCTGACGCGTCAGGTCCTTGCACCTCCATGCAAAACCCTGGCAGCACCAAGGATTGACAGATGCATCAGAAATTCTGACGCATCTGTTGGTGCAAAAGTCACGCATTGCTGGAGTCGTGTCACAAGCACAACACAACTCCAGCAATGCAACTGCTTCACTCCTTATGCCTGCTCCAAGCAGGCATAGGGTTTTGACACAGTGGCTTCCTAGAAGTGGCGCAGTGAAATCTTGTAGATTTCACTGCATCACATCTACGAGGCTTCCTGCGTGGGAACGCCCACCCTGCAAAAATTATACCTGACGCAGGTATAATGTGACGCAGGGCTTTACAAGGGGATGCATCTCCCTAGATTCATCATGTTGTCAATGGGCTGCAATGTGGCTCATTGTTTATGCCGCCACTGCACCTCAACAAGTGACACAATGGCGGCGCAAAAGTGCCACTAGGGCCTTGTAAATCTGCCCCTGATATCTTCATTCTTTAGTCACACCTCTGCCATGTAGGTAAATTGTCTCTGTCAAATCAACGGCTTTGGTTCTTTAGTCTTCATAGTGGGGCTGGTACCACTATATGTTACCAGTCACATTGAACTCTTGAACAGCTCATAGTTGCAGATGGGCACCATTCTCCATTTGTTGGGATCATGATTTAATTTTAATCAGACTGTGGCCCAGAGCAAGAAAAAATAGAAAGTCAGAAAGTGAGAAATAAATAAGAAGAAAAAATGTTGGAAAACAGTGTTAAAGGGAAGAAGCACATTTAAAAAGGGAGATGGGTGGAAAAAAGAAGCATGAAGGGAAATCAAGACTAAACCGCCTTGGTATTCATGAAATAAAGAAGCAGGAAGAGTAGGGTGGTGGAAGACTGATCCGTGAGGTGGAATCAATACTAGACAGCCTTGGCCTTCGTGAGATAAAGAAGCAGGATGAGTAGGGTACTGAAAGTAATAGGCCTGAGATGGGATCAAGGCTAGGCAGCCTTGGGTTTCATGAGATAAAGAAGCAGGATGAATATGGCATTGGAAGAAAGAGGCAGGAGATGGATTGAAGACTAGACAGCCTTGGGATTCATGAGATAAAGAAGCAGGAAGAGTAGGGTGGTGAAAGACAGATCCATGAGGTCGAATCAAGACTAAACAGCCTTGGCCTTCATTATATAAAGAAGCAGGATGAGTAGGGTATTGAAAGTTGTAGGCCTGAGATGGGATCAAGGCTAGGCAGCCTTGGGTTTCATGAGATAAAGAAGCAGGATGAATATGGCATTGGAAGAAAGAGGCAGGAGATGGATTGAAGACTAAACAGCTTTGGAATTCATGAAATAAAGAAGCAGGAAGAGTAGGGTGGTGGAAGACAGATCCATGAGGTGGAATCAAGACTAGACAGCCTTGGCCTTCGTGAGATAAAGAAGCAGGATGAGTAAGGTATTGTAAGAAAGAGGCAGGAGATGGGATCAAAGCTAGGCAGCCTTGGCCTTCATGAGATAAAGACGCAGGAGGAGTATGGTATTGGAAGAAAAAGACAAGAGGTGGAGTCAAATGAGACAGCCTTGGTAATCATCAGCTAAAGATGCAGGAGGAGAAGGGAGGGTGAGGACCGCGGCGTGAGGTGGAATCAAGACTAGAAAGCCTTGATATTCATGAGATAAAGAAGCAGGAAGAGTAGGATGGTGGAAGATAGAGGCAGGCGGTGGTATCAAGCATAGGACGTGTTGGTATTGGGCCACACTTGCATACAGCATTGCCAATAGTGTGATGTTAGGAAAAACACTGGGTCCTGCTCTCTTTACAAATGAAATGCTTCCCTGTAAGTTCTAATAGGAGCACTTCCAGCCACATCTGCCTGCTGCACACCAAGTCTAATCGCTGAAGAAATGGCCGATGAAACACATGGCAGACACACCTTGCCCTGCGGCCGCATAGTTATGGTGTTCTGGTAGAAAGGTTTCTGTGTCCTACAAGAGTACTTTCAGGAATGCAATACTCCATATTTCCCTAAGGGCAGAATGAGATACATATATAGTCATTAATTAATATTACTCATTATTAAAGATTGCTTGTGTCAGGTACCAGCCATGTGGACAAATCGGTGCTTACTTGTGACCAGGTCAATTTCTTCATGATGGCAAAGAAATCATTCTCAAATATTAATTAATTAATTTACTGAAGTATTTATTTATTTTCATGTAAACCTGTTGCATGCACACTACAGGCCTCAGTGCCTGTGGCATCTTTGGATAAAGATGTGAGAGATAGTGAGGCTGATGGACAAGAGTGTCATTTGAGGCAGGTGTAGCGACCGATCTACTTGAGGATGGACTGTGAGTTGCCCAGGGCCTCCTTCGAGACCACATTTGTGTTTGAAAACCCCATGATGGGTACCACAAGTGCAGTGCACACCACGAGCTGTTTCCCAAGATCACGGCGTATGAAAGCGCTTTCTGGTGCATTGAAGCAATGAGGTAGGATCAGAGAAGAGGGAAACTAAACGAGACAATTGTACAGAGCCTCTGCTTTTAAGAAGATGCATTGAAATTAAAAGACATTGATAAACTCCACATTCAAGTCTATGCACTGCACAACCACACATGTACCTGTGTGTTCACTATGCTGTTCTTTGTCACACCTTTGCTTACTTTTTTCGTTCTATTTTCTACCTTAGTTTTTCTCTGGCTCTCTGTCATCCCATTTCCCATCCCAGATTTTCTCCCCTTGACACTGCCAATCTATTTCATCCTGGTTTCTCCCTTTAAGACACTTTTTCTGGTTTTATCACATTTCCTCCCTTTCACTCCGCAATGGCTACCAAATTGTTATTTCGTTTTCTGCTCCCTTTGCTGTTCTTGGCCCTCATCCATCTGCTGCCTCGTTCATCTCATGTTATTTCACCTGAAATCTGTTTGTTATTCCAGTGCAGTGTGTTTTCTATTCCATCTGCACTCTCCTGGGCTTTCTTGTATCGCAACTATGGGTTATTACGTGTGATCTCCAGTGTTAAAACATGTGTCTTTCAAACAATGTTGTATATCCGTTCCTAAAATAAAGCCTGAGCTCATTCCATTTTCCAGCATGTCTCCAATTTGTGCAACATTTTCAAAAACGATTTTATTCCTTCACCACCGTCATCAAAATGATTTATGAAAGTATTAGAACAGGGCACAAATGCGCACCACATTTCGTTCTGAAACAGTCATGGAAAACTAAGCACATTATCAAAAGGAGTTATAACGTCGCGGAAGCTTGCACTATTTAAGTGAACCTGCGAACCTATATAGATTGGAGAAGCGTAGAGACACATCCTAAGATCACAAGACTGTTTATCTATTTTATGTTATCGTTTCATTTCTCTATCATCCCCAGGCCCGTTAATTATCCTGCTACAACTGTATTCATTTTCTTCAAGATCACAAGATCCATTCATTATTATTCTGCAGGTTATTCACCTTCTACAAGGTCATATGAGTAAGATCCATTTATTATATTTCTACATTTTTGTTTTATCTAGTGCCACGTAGCCCTTTCATTATCATGTTTGCATTTTCTGTCAGTTATAATGTCATATGCTATATTTATGAGTCTTTTGGTAGCTTGTTTTGCATCTGTCTCTAATTCTTAGCATGAGGGTCAGTTTCATCGGTAGCCCTGTGGCTGTTGCACATGTTGTATTTGCTTTCATCTGTGTGGTTATCTATTATCTTGGGGTACTTTGGGGTAAAAAGCTGGAGACAGATGGTGCAGGCTTGCCATAATGTGGGGAGGCAGCAGACGCGTGATCTTGCGAGAACACCTTCTATGCAAACAACGACTACAGTGACTACCTCGTAAGGCTTGGCACTTCCTTTGCTGTTGCTTGGAACTTGTTCTTGTTAGCGTGGCAGCACCAGCCCGCTCTCACCCAAAATACTGCAGGCAAACACGAGACAGGAATACGATACACCAACACCCGCAAATAAAGCCCACAACAGCTTGAGCTTCCATTGGGATTATGACAGCTTTCCTCCACATTGCTGGAACTGACAACTTGTTTTTCATTTGTGTGAGTAAAAACTTTATTGGTCGGCCTGACAGCTGTCATTCCCATTGGTGGTATTGGGACCCTCGTGTCAGCTCATCTCCTTGTCAGTACCAAAATGGACAATGAGCCAAGACACCGAAGACAATACCCTACCACCCTCACAACTTGACTTCCCCTCTCAGCCAGAGAAACAACCTTGACCATATGGCCTGAAATAACACAAACAAGAGTATAGCTACTATGAAGTCCATCCGTTCCTGGGCCTCCACCACAACACCACCTTAGAACTTGAACCCATCAGCGAAGGTTTTGCACCTATGCTGAATACCTTCATCAATTCAGATACCTTCCCACACAGTTTGAAAGAAGCAACAGTCGTTCCACTGCTAAAGAAGCCCTCAGCAGACCCATCCAAAATTGCCAACACTGCACCAATGACCCTGCTTCTTTATCCGGCCAAAATTCTTTAGAAACCCAACAATAGATGCCTTGTTGACCAACTCAGCAGCCACCAACTCTTCGATGCCATGCAGTCCAGTTTCAGGCCCGACCATAGCTCAGAAACAATACTTCACTTATTGCCACCAAAGATGACATCCACATGATTTTGGATAGAAGAGAAACAGTGGCCCTCGTCCTTCTGGACCTCTCTGCAGCATTTGACATGGTTTTACATCCTCATCAGAAGCCTACATGAGATTGGCATCCAAAGATCTATACTATGGATCTGCTCCATCTTAACAGATAGATCCCAAGCATCAGCCTGACCCCATACTCCTTGGCACTCAACAATCTCCTCTGTGAAGTGACTCAAGGCTCATCTCTCATCCCAATCTTCTTCAATGTGGCCACTCTGGCCAATGGCATATGCTCACACAACATCAACATTATCTTCTATGCTCATTCTCTCCCTATTGGCCAAGACTCCCAACTCTCTGAACTAAATCACTGCCTGCATGACTGGAATCACCAGCTTGATGAAATCCAACTGTCTCAAGCTCAAAACAAAGAAGACATAACACAAGTTGCAATGTTTGGCAAGAATACCTCCCCATGAAATTTTACAAGGTGACTAAACAACCTCTAACCCACACCCTCCCCCAGCACCCACACCAGAAACTTTGGGATCATCCTTGACAGCACGCTGGACATGACCACTGAAGTCAGTACTGTCACAGCAGCTTCCACAGCCTGAAGACACTCTGGAAAGTCTCACCAACAGACTACAAACCCTCAAGAACGCAGCAACAGACTCAGCCTTGACCTCCCTCACAAAATGCACATAGCAGCTCATCTCAGGCCGCTCCACTGGCTCCTGTTTCTCAAACGTACATGATTCAAACTCCTCACACCTTCAAACCACTAAACAACTTAGGTCTTGACTACCTGAACAATCGCATCTCCTTCCTCCAACTCCCCCAAGACACCATTGCTCTGCCAGACTCCTACTCACACACTGCACACATGCACAAAAAGAGTTCCGTATGTCAAGCCTTCTCCTACATCAATCCTAAATCATGGAAATACCTCCCACTCCACATCAGAGCCTCCTAAACTTGATTTCCTCACGAAGCTGAATATCTAGCTATTCAAATACTCCCAACCCCTCCAATCTCGGGCCCTAGGGGGCGCTAGGCATCCATCTGGTCAGTGCCAGGATAGGCTGATAGTGTGCTCTATAAATACTCTTAACATAGCATAACATAGCATAATATAACATAAGATACCATAACATTGCAAACACATTTAAACCTATGCATCTATAACATTTGGACAGGATCTTCACAGCAGACCACAGGTCTCTCTGCCACACATTATAGTCTATAGAAAAGTGATAATTATCTTGCTTGATAACCTGTTCCCTTCAATATTCTTGCATCTGCCACTCGTTCAATGTGAGGAAATTCACATCAAAACAATAGTCTAAAGAATTTAGACCTTCAAAATATTGCCTATGCCAAAATGTTGTTCTAGAAAGATTTCAAACTATTGTGGTGCTGGGTTAATGTATCCTTTTTACTTTGCTCCTAACACATTTAACTCAAAGTGCTTGAAAGCAGATTATGTCCATGTCAATTGTTTTACAGGAAGATATTTAAGGATAGATATTTGGTACTTAATCTTGTTTATTTCATGTTTGTTTCAATCTCATTGTTTTCAAATGTTACCCCACCCTTCTCATTGATCTGGATGAAGATAAAGAAACCCAATAAATAATAAAATACAATAAAATGACTAAGCAAATCGGCCTTAGGTTAGAACCCAACCATTGGCTTACACATCAACCATGTTGCAAATTCCATTGGCCATTATTGCTCTCCCATTTGCAGTGTGTTTGAATTTTAGCCGGCCTCCCAGTTGCTCTTCCACATCCTATGAACTTACAAAAGCCTATCATTTCAGAGTAATCTAAATCTAGCAGATCATTCATTCTGGCCAATTGCAACTCCTTTTTATTTTAAAGAATTTTTTTAATCATTTTGGTTTAAAGAAACTTGACACTCACTGCAGAGTCTTCATATGCATCGGTGAAGACAAATATATGGAGGAAATTGGCACCAGTCTATACCCCTGAATTGCACAATAAGGTTGATCTAGCACAGTCCAATATTCTTCCCCAACTCATGACACTAGATATATCTCGCTCCAACCAGATTTAAAAATTACATACCATGCAAAAATGTATAGTAATGGGAAATACCTATGGAGCAGGAATGTGTCTTGTTGATGATAGGCTTTGCAATCCTGAGAGTCAGGTCGTGTCATCCTCTGTGTCGGAGGGGAACACCACCCATATATCTGAAGTCCTTAGTGTTTTAGACATTGTTAGGTGTATTTCACCTGATCTATGTTGTTGTCGCATGTAAGGTGTAAATGGACGCCATGTTGAATCAAATTTGGCCACCCTGTCCCTCACGATGACGGTGAGCTTTCCGGGCATAGAGGTTCCATTCCTTTCCCCACTGTATATTTAGCAAGGGTGCACGAGATTTCTTCCACATCTGTGCTATGCACAGCCATGCTGCTAGGAGTAGGTGATAAAGAAGCCCCCCTTGCAGAGCTGACGTGGGGGAGAGCCTATCTGCTCCTGGACCACCCAGGAGAACCAGTAGTGGGTCACAGGGCAGTGAAATACTAGTGATGGTGTGTGCTGTGAGTAGGACCTCAACCCAAAAGGTTTGCACAATCGAGCATGTCCACCATGTGTGTACAAAAGTGCCCCGCTCCCCACATCCCTTCCAAAATAGCTCCGAACTCTCAAAGATTTTATGAAAGTGCACTGCTGTCACATATCAATGCGTGAGGATTTTGTAAGAGTTCTCTTGAAGCGGAGACAAACAGAGGACTTAGAAGATCTCTGCCATATCCCCCCACCAAGTTTCATCTGTAATGTCTGTGGTCAAGTCCGTTCCCCAGTTTTTCATGTAGGCATGCTTCTTTGGTGGAGTGAGTTTAAGTGTGTAGCAATATAGCCACAAAATGTCTTTACATCTAACATTTGTGAGGTACAAGGATTCAATGAGTGTCTCTTCCCTTAGCCTGGCTAACCAGGCAGGGGGTCATCCGGCCCAGTGTTGTCCTTGCCAATCCGATGAGCATCCCTCTTAGAAAAAGTGTATTTCATGGCTAGACTCTCATTGGCTCGCAAGTCCCCTTCTACGTAGAAATCCATTAGCCGGGGAAATCATCCATGATCCCGACAAAAGGAGTCTGGATAGACCGTGGCTGGAGGAAAGTCTGGATTATGAGTCAAAGGAATAAGAGGGAAGGGATAGACTAGAAACTTACACCTCCCACAAACGTCTCGTCAGCAAATCAGTAGTATGAATCTCAATGGGAGAAGTGGAGGGTCGTGAGCACATGTTTACTTAAGGAGCCATAAGAGACCATCCAGGGGGTTGGGGAGAAGGCCTGTTCAACCTGCACCCAGGTGCTTACCATTGGGATCATGGTTCCAATCTAGGGAAGGATGAAGCTGTGCAACCAGGATGCAAGTAAAAACATCCACGAATCCAAACCCTTCTTCTGCTGTGGGACAGAAAAGAGTCACCCTTGTCACTCGTAGCGACTTGCCTCCCCAGACAAAGCTAATCATTTGGCTGCATCTGTGTTTGTGTCGGTTTAGGAATAGTAAGGGGTAGGGTCTGGAAGAAATATAGCAGTCAGAGTATGAAATAAATTTTAAGGCAATTGTGCCAGCCTAGCCAGAAGATCTCCACCTATATATGTCATTGAAGAGAGCTGTGAGAAAAGAAGAAATACTGCTGTCAAACAAGACTTTCGTGTGCGAAGGCAGCCGGACACCAAGATATGCGATCCTAAATGTCCCCATTAAAAATCTTCCCTCTGGATAGGTTCTCGGAGGCAGTCCAGTGGATCCGCCACTCCTATAACCCAAGATTTTGAAAAGTTAATCTTGAATCTGTAAGCCAGAGCAAGTAGGTCAAATTCTGCATCAGCTTGGGAATGGATGAGTCGGGGTCCGTGATAAAGCACAGGATCTAATTTGTGCTCCTTGCCTTTGATCAGCATACCGTAAATCACAGGGTTGCTCAGAGGTTTTGCTACCAATGGCTCCATGGATAAAGCAAAAATCAGGGGGGATGGGGGCATCCTTGACATGTCCCGCTAGTGAGGGTTATAGTTAGCAAAAATTAGCCATTGACCTTTAACTTAGTGGCAGGTTATTGAAATTGGCTTGGATGAAGGTTTTCATCTTAGGGCCAATACATGTCTTGCTCAAGACCTTCTTCAGGTATGCCCAATCTACGCTGTTGAACGCCTTCTCAGTGTCGAGGGAAAGGAGCACCATCGGTTGACTGCGCCGCTCTGCAACCTCCATGATTACGACGGGCAGGCGGAGTCGTTCGCCTTTCTGTTGCGAATAAAGTCGGATTGCTGGGGTGCTTTGAGAGCTGGCCAAACACGGAGAAGCCGTGCCACTAGTATGAACCTAAAGAGCTTCACATCACAATTCAGAAGCGCAATTGGGCAGTAGGAAGAACAGCATGTTGGAGGCTTGTTGAACTTCAGAAGCAACATAAGATGAGATTCTAACATCGTGTCGGAAACTATTCCAGTGACTTATTTATTTTTATTTGAAAAGTTGTATATAGCACAAACTAGACCCATGTAGGTATCAGCGCGCTTTACAAGATGAAGAGACATTATTAGGAGATATTAGGAAATAGTTGAATACCTTTGCCAGAGGTTCGGTCAGCAGGGAAGCGTAGACTTTATAAAAAGGGTCTGGAAGCCCATCAGGGCCAGTGTCCTTGCGGGCTGTTAGATTGCTAATTGCCACCCTAGCCTCATCGAGACTAATATCATCCTCTAGTAGGCCCAACGCCTCCTCTCTATTAGGAGATTATAATCTTGAAGGTAGCCGTCCTGATGTTACTCGTCAAGGTTTTAGGCACAGTAAAGAGCAGAATAGTAGTCATGGAAGGTGGAGATAATCTCCACTGTCTCTTGGTGGTGTCCACCATCACCGTCATAGATTTCCTTAATGTGGTTACGTGTTGAGCGTATATGTATCTTGTGGGCCAAAAGCCGATTGGCCTGTTCTCCATGTTTGTAGTAGGTTTGGCCAACGTATAATCATTTTTGGCTGCCTCCTTCGTTAACAGCTGTTCTAGCTCCCCCTGGAGGCGACAAAGATCTCTCAAAGTTTTATATTACCCCCTGTATTATGTCTAGACATGGCTTGTTGCAGCTTGGTTTTTAGTTCATGTTTTCTGAGTTTGGCTGCTCTCTTGAATGGTGCAGTTTGTGAGAGGAGTTCCCCCCTAAAGACCGCTTTTGCTGCATCCTATAGTATCATCAAGGACACTTCACCGGTGTCATTCTCAGCAAGTAGTGTTTTATCGCATCTTAAATGCGGTCTTAGAATGTCGTATTACAGAATTCAATCTTGTTCATTGTCCAGGGTTTCACAAAGGAGGGCTGTGGGTCTGCAGGACCCACCTCTATCCTCACTTGGGCATGACCTGAAAGGACTTTGACATCTATCTTGGTGTCAACTAGGCAGGGGAGCAGGGATCAAGAGACTAGAAAGTAATCAATACGCAAATATGTTTTGTGAACGTTGGAATAGAATGTGTATTTGCATTCATGTGGGTGGTGAGGGTGCCAAACATCGACCAAGGAAAGGTTGAGAAGGTCTTGGGACAGAGCCAGGGTGCACCCTGCCGGGGGTTAGAGCTGTCACACCCCGGATCAAGAGTAGTGTTAAGATCCTCACCAAGGAGTATTTGTCCCCGGGAAGAGGTCAGAGTAAAAATCCTCTGTCTCGCTATTAGGTCCATAAACAGACAAAATGGGTATGGGATTGTTCCCTAACATGCCTAGTATGCAAACCTGGCTACCCGCTCAGTTTCTAAATTTACTGTCTAATTTAAAGACGAGGTCATGTCGGAGTAGGATTGCCACTCCCCGAGTTGTGCATATGTAAAATGGGTGAAATTGGGTTGGATATCAATGAGAGTACAGGCCCTTAGTGTTGGCACAAAGCAGGTGTGTCTCTTGTAATAATGCCACATCCACCTCATTGCGACGTATCCAGTTGGTCAGCACTCTGTGTTTAAGAGGACTAGTGAGGCCCTTGACATTAATGGAAATGTTGTGTAAGGACATCAAGCCCAGGTTTGTGGAGGGTCCCCATCCTTGTGGAACATAAAGGGGATGGTATGTGCTTCCCTCCTGTCATCCTGAGATGTAGCATGCAAGTGTGTCAAAGAGTGAGAAAAAAAAACATTAATGCATGTAGAAACAGCGGGTCCCCCCACCTGGCTCCAGCATTGTGCTAGGCCCCGCGAGTAATTCCCAACAAATGAACAGTGTAAACGACATGTAAATACACACCAGTAGTCCAAGACTATGAAGGCAGGATCCCAAAGAACCATGAGCCACCCCTCCCCCATTCACTCATGGTGACAGTCTAAGTAGTAGAATCTGCGTTTGATGGGAAACAAGTGACAGTTCATTTAATACTTGCGTGCAGCTCTATGGCCATGATCTCGGAGGCTCAGGAGGATCTCAAACTGGAGTATCATCATTAGAAGAAGCCAGTCTATGTTCTTACGTGGCGTGGCATCTCTGCTTTCAGGTTTCCTTCTCGGTGACTGTGTGGTCTGGAATCGCCAACCAGTATTCAATCTGTGGGGGACCTCAGAATCTGACGGAAGGGAACCCGACGCCTGTCTCGGGCTTCCGGCAGTGTGTGTGCAATGACCCTCTTTTTATGGAAGCTGAAGTGGAGTCGAAGAGGAAAGTCCCACCGGTAAGATGTCTTATGAGCCTGCAGATGTTGCTTGTTGTCCTAGGTCTCCCTGGGGTGAGCCAGCGCAAGGGCGCAGATGTCGTGGTAGATGGAGATGGTGTCCCCGTCAAAACACGATTGGGTTCTGTTGTCTAGCCGCCTGTAGTGGAAGTAGTGGACTGTAGTGGACTGTAGTGATAGTATTCGGAGGCAAGTTCTTCTGTGGCTGGAGCGCTGGAAACACTCTATGAAAAAGCACTGGCTGATCATTCTGGCTGGTCGTCCGGCAGATGCAAGAGGTGAGCGAAGAGGCCCTGGGTCCCAAAATTGGCCTCAGAAAAAGATGTGACAATGCCCCTGATGCACACAATGTTTCACCATTAGCGGTTTTCGAGGTTGTCAATCTTGTCTTGGAACAGTTTGTGTCTTTGTTCTAACTTCTCTATTGTGTTGTGCGATCAACATTGTCCATTGCCACTGTAGATTCCACAGTAGCCAGATAGGAGTCTGTTTGACTCAGAGATTGATTAAGGTCAGAAATGTACCTGGCGAAGTCTTGTTGGAGCGTTGTGATATCCATGCAAAACTCGGTGAGCAGGAGTTGGATATCTTCCTTAGTTGCACAGGCCCGAGTGTCAAGGCCGTCCTCTAAACTTAGGGCCAATGTCAAGGCGTCTTCCCCGGGAAAACGGGGGGCTCCACTTTCTGGAGCATATCCTCGATGGAGGAGAAGTTGGGAGTATTGGCTCTGTTCGCCGTCATGTATTGGGGAGGTGGACGTCGTTACGCACTGTCAACCCTGCAGTGTATCAGCACTTCGCAATGCTGCGCTTTGTCTCTGGCCCACTCCACTACTCCACAAGCTGTCCTACTGACAAGGAGTCAACTCCCCTGGCATCGTGTGTATTGGAGACAATGCAGAGAGCTGGATAGGCAACATGGAGCAGGGCCTACAGCATAAGAAGGTAGGCATGAGAAGTTCATCTCAATCTCTTCCCCAAGGCTCCATCATCACCACAGTGTAATTGCCCTGTTACCTGAAGAAGAAGAGGGGCCCCTCAGTTGAGCAAGTAAGAGCAAGTTAAGTCTCTCAGGCCTCTTTTCTACTGCGTGGACAGGCAGCCATCTATCAGTGGGGGGGGGGGGTCTGCCTTGGGGTGGTCTCCCAAGGGGCACCTGTGCAGGGCCACAGAAGTTATTAGGTCCAGCCTGGGTCAGTCAGCATTCAGCCACATCAAAGGCCAAGCCAGCAGCCATCTTAGTGCAGCGTGATGAGTTTGTTAGGACCGAGATGCCGCATGAATGTCTTCCATGAATGTCTAATTACCGCTGTAATTCATGCTGTCCTGTTCCAAGCTTTATCTCAAATCTTCAAATCACTCGTTCCGTTAGTCACATGCACCTGCTGTCACATCACAAGCTGGTTAATCACCTATTGAGCGTTAATACAAACCAGCATACCATCTAAGTCTGGTCGCTTGTCCCCACACCCAGCATGGCCGCCAGAATTTCCTTCTCTAGTCTACTATCACTTTGCGCGTCTTCTCTGGTATTTAAATTGCTTGGCGCGTACTCAACCCTCGTCTGCCTATTGAGCCACTGAGCACCGCGCAGACGTCACTTTATCGTTCCCGGACCCCCCGCGTATCAGCACCGCTCGTAATTGCCAATTCAAGGTAAGCCCACTACTGCCAACTGCCTGCTGTACCCCCTTTTTTCCCCGTTACCGCGACCACGCTCTCAAGTAATGCCTCCTTTCTCCTCATCCAGACAACCGAGCCGCCCCTATCCTCTGCCCGTGAAGCCATTGCGCATAATTGCTCACAGGTAAGAGATGCTCCACTCGCGATCCCGTGGCCCCATCTCTTCTCTGCATTCACCACCAATTTCCACCCGCAGGCCTCTACCCCAGCCCGGACATCACACCTTTCCACCTTGGAACACCACAGTGCCCTGCAGTCCACCCACGCAATTATCGCGGACATAGAGGCAATTCGCTCATCCACCTCGTGTTTATGCTTACTATGAGAGCCTCCCCTGAACTGCTTCATCCTTAATAAAAGCCCCATTACCACTTTTCAGGCCATTGTGTTCGCTTTCACGGTGCTCTTCTTGTGCAAAATTCATACCTCGTGCCACACTAACTGTAAAATGGAAAAACAACGGCTGACCAAGGTTGAGCACTTTAATTCCACTTGTTTCTTGTACTGTAGTTGGGTGCAAACTACTCCCAGCAACCACCGTTGATGGATGCCAATATTGCAAAGAAGTTTATAGTAAGGAAGGTGCACGCTGATAAAAGTCAAGCAAAATGAGACAAGTATAGTCCATAAATCTTCTTTTTATTCAAGTTTGTTATTTAAAAACTGGCACACAGCCAACATGTTTCGTTCCCTGATGCCAAGGGAACTTCGTCAGGGCTTGCTAGTAGATTCAGAATTCAATATAAGAGCAAAGACTGACAGATACGTCTCAACAAGGTAAAGATCACAAAACATATGGATATATCCCAGTGAATTGAATCCAAATTATAGTCTTCAAATTATATTAGGTGTGTCAAGGAAAGTCCCATGTTTGGCTCCCATATAAAGTCAAGCAGGTATAAATGACTCCTGCTATAGGTTTCTTTAAATCGATCGAGGTACAGATGACAGCATGATAACCGGCATAGACCCGGTTGTCAGGCGTCCCAACCACCTACCTAGACAAGGAGTAATTAGCCATTTTTTATTCTGATTGCGACCTTCACGTGCCTTTTAATTCATTGCCACCTTTTATGATCACTTCCCTCACTTAAAATGTTCATATATATATATAAGCACTTTTCACTGCGCCTTCTGTACTTTGCATAAAAGGGAGGCTTCCCTATGTATTACCGTATCCTTAATTCTCTGTTTCCTTTTTCTTTCTTTTACCATTTTTTCCCCCTAATTTCGTGTAAAGTTGTACAGGTTGTATGTCCTTCAGGCATTTATCTGCTTCTGTCCTGATGATGATCCCATTGTCCTTGTAAAAGATCTCGAAACGTTGTTGACTTGTTTGACACCGTGCAGGCAAACTTGTTTATATGTAATGTGTAATGGTTGTGTTCACTATTGCGCTTATTTAGCCCTTCACATTTACAAACAAGCACTGTGCATTGCCTGATTGTTTGTTTCTTTTGTTATTCGGTTCTCCTGTATGTTTTGGATACAGGACCGTATCGTACTTTATCTATGTTTCACTTGATCCTTATAATTGCTGTTGATTAAATCTTACTGTCCGGCTGGATAGTAGCAACATAGAACTGATTTCATTCTATATTCATTTTGTTTTTTCACCTTACCTTCATCAAGGACCACTGTTTTCAAAATTATCGCTACCCAAGGTCCTTGTGCACCAAATTAGGTCCCCTTGTTTTGTTTAAAACACGTAATTCTGGAAATGCATCAGTGGACATGGGTGTTGCATAGCAACACCCATGTTGCACCTCTAACACGCAAAGTGTTGTGTGAAAAGGGGCTATATTTACAAGCACAGGTAAAGTCACACAGGTTGGCTTTACGTGTGCTTGTGAATATCACTCAGTAGGTTGTGCCCTGTAGAGTATAGCTGGAAACCTGCAATATTCACTGATGTCTAGGGCTACTACTGGGCATATCATGTGGCATCTGCTATTCCATCTATGTTGAGTTACACACATGGTATAACGTCAATTTTGGGAAGTGCCTTATGTGCAAATAGATATCTTTTTTCTGTTCCCCACATGGTGTTGAAAACCTATGTGGGGAAACTCCTAACTTTAAAACCCCCTGAAGGTTGGGTGTATTATTTTCCGCTTCTCACCCTTGAATGGGAGCTAGTCCCTCCACTATGTGTAGATAATTTCTGACTATTAAGGTGTGATGGAGGTTGGTGAATGCCATAAGTCAAAAAAGGACTCTTACCTCCTACACATTGCCCTTTGCATGAGGTCTAGTACTTCATAGTTGTACGTTGTTATCGCAGCTAAATATGCTATATTAAACCTCTTTTAACTAGCATACATTTCAGTTATATAAATGTAGGATATCAGCAGAAAAGCTCTGTGAATCTGGCCCTATCTTTTGAACTGGGGATCCAAAAGACCAAGGGGCATATCAACAAGCAGGCGATAAAACATTATCAGCCGAAAAGCGGAGATAATTTTATCGCCTAATCAGCAAGGTCACGCTAACGCGTGAAACCTTGCTTTAGCGTCAGGATTCCTAACGCCCAGCTTTGCATCTCTAAAGTTTTGCAAAGTGGGCGTTCCTGACCTGGCATGACAGGAGAAATGTCGCTAAGCGACATTTCTCCTATCAGCAAGCCTAACGCTATGAAGCATAGCGTCAGGAAAAGTAGCGATAACCCCTGTTATCGCTACTTTCCTTACGCCTGCTTCAGGACTGACTTAGCCATGATATCCTATGGAAGGTGGATATCATGGCTAAGTTTGTGAGTCCCTATCAACTAGCTAACGTGAGATTATCGCTGGGTTTCCAGCGATAATCTCACGTTAGCCAGTTAGCACCAGGATTTTTATCGCTGATGAGATAAGCGTTGCTAATAGCACGCTATCTCAGTGATAAAAATCGGCGCTAGCCGGCGATAATTATCCTGGCGCTAAGTGCACTCAGCAATAATTATCGCCGGTTGTTGTTGATATGCCCCTAAGGCTCTAATCCCATCCTAGCCCTTTTTCCAATGTTTCCAAATTGCGGGATCCTTTTGATGGCCAAATCATGTTCTATCCACTACAAGCCACAAGAGTAGTTGGTCCAAATTAAGCTGATCCCATTGTTCAACAAGATGTATGAAACTGAAAATATTCTCTGAACATGACTGCAGATGTTTTGGGAATACTGCTCTAAATTAAATGTTCTGTTACTGATTTGCATATTGCTTTATACCACTCTAAGTATGCCTCAGAGCACAGAGTAAAGGTGCGCTTGGTGGAGGCAGGTACTAGCTTTTGTCTCTTCAAAAGCACATTGAATTTGAGTTACCTCAAGATATTATTGGTTTGTGCCCTAATGGATAGCCTGGAGGGGTAGAGCAGCTATCTGTCACTTCACAGGCTTTTTAAGTAAAGGATGTCAGACAATGGTGGGGGCTAGGGTGGGTCACTTGTCTTTTCCATAAGAAACCTGAAGGAATAAATCCTGATGCCAGTAAGGATGTTTAACTAGCTCCAGTGTTCCCTATCTCCCTTCAGGGCTCCACTCTAAAATGAACTCTCCTGTGCATCCACCAAGGCTATAAAACATACTTCTTATGGAGTGTGGCTTGGGAGCCCAAGAAAACAGAGACAGCTTAGTGAGGCTCTGGCTGTGATTCCGAATTAAGTGGCATTAGGATGATTTGTAGCTGCACAACATAGAGTGGGATGAGAAACAACTTGTGGCAGCTTTTTCCCTGGAGAAAAAGTATCTTTTCCAGCTTGTTAACTGGCATGTAAGAAGAGAATAGATGTGTTTGTTTTAATAAGGGAGCTGCAACTTGCTCCAGTCAGCTTTTTAAGACATGCTGAGGAGAGTTATGACTTAACAATTAGAAGGAACATGTGGTGGCAGATTTATTGAAGGGTGAGCAAGATTATCCATTCTACAGAAATGTGAAATACCTCTGTGCAAAAGCTACCTGTTTCTTTTTATGAGTGTGTCATGCCTGTCATGTTTTGGAAGAATTGCTGAGGTGATTTGCAAGCTTTTCAATCTCACTTTACTGCCATGAAAGACGTCTTTAACACAGATTGCATTTGGCTGTATAGCAGGACAGAAATAATAATAACTTAAAATAATAATGCCCTGCCTTTCAAGTCAGTGCATCTGTTAAGTAAGCAAAGCATTTAAATGCCTCTCTGAAATGAATGTAAAGCTCTTTTTCTGATACCAAGGACGTTTTTAATTAAGAGGAGCACACTGAAAAAATTCTGAAAGGTACATGAACATTTATGTATGCAGCACATTTTGGATAAGGCCATTGCATGTATGGGGGAAATATTCTTGCAGCTTGTTTATTTTTCTCCTCTGGATTCTTTATAAAGCTAAAGGTCCAGCACTTTTTTGTGTGCTTATTTATAACTCAAAAAATACTGCTGTACCTATTTTCAATGACGCTCCAGCAAAGGTGTGGTTTTACCTCAGTGCCTGACTTGACATGTATTCTCTTTCATACTCTCTTTTAATTGGTCTAAGGTGTGGGGTTATTGGTTCCTTCGTCTACCTGACAACAGTTTGAGGAATATTTATGCCTACCCTGCTTCAGTTTGATTTCTGGACTGTGAAGTAATTGATGGTCCTGTATTTTTCTGGTTACCACTCCTTCATAACATTCATCCTGTCTCTTCCAGTGGCATTGGTTGTCACGTCCAGGCTGAGAACTCATACCTTGAATATTTTTGAACTCGCTATTGTCCTGCTATTACTTGAGGGGTTTGGCACATGCTGTTCCTTCCTCTGATTGTATGGGGAGATCGTGAAGGGAGAGAGCTAGCACTAATTTTTTGTCTCCGTCTCTTATCAAGACTAAAATTCATCACAAGGATCTTGATAACATAGCTCTTGTGGCCAGCATGGAAGAGGGAGCTGAATTTTCAGAAAGGTGCTCTGCTTGTCCTAAAAAAAAAGCCTAACGCCTCAACCTCTTTTAAAAGGCCCAAAAGAGATGTGGCCTCTCTCTCCAAATCACCTTCCCCCTTGACCATGGAAGATCTCATGGAAGAGATTAGAGCTCTGAAAATGTTTGTTGTTGAAACTAATGCAAGTCTTCAAAGAATTCATGAAAATGGTCTTTTCATAATAAAATAATATTTGCCATTGAACAGAGGGTGAATGATGTTGAAGATTCCATACCAAATATTTCCCATATAGGCAAGGAAGTTGAACAACTTGAACATCAACTTGAACAACTAGCTTTATACTAGGAAAACAGAAGCAGCAAAAATAATCTTTGCCCAAATGCCAGATTGATCTGAAGGTTCCAACACCATCTCATTACACGATAAATGTCTCTCAGAATTGCTCACCTGGCAGATCATGGTCCACTCAGCTTCCAAAGGGATTATAACTTGAGGCCTAAATAGATATCTTCTCTATCCAGAACAAGGCCCAAGGGCATCATCATTCTCTTCTTGCAGTTCACAGAATTGATGGATGTTCTTTAAGCAGCTAAAGAAATCAGAGAATGTACTGGTCGGGGAACAAAGTATTTCCTCAAGATGTCTCCAACGCTAGAAGGAAACAACTTCTTCCATAACATCGGCAACTCAAATCTATGAATGCTAGATATGGTTTAGTGCTTTTTCAAGGTCATTAACAAAGATAAGACTTTTACATGTCATGAACCCAGTAAGAGCAGAGATTTTATCAGACAGCACGGATCTGAAGATATAAATCTGAGTTCTACTGTTACTTCATTATTTTTTTTCTTTTATCTGCTTAAGAAATGTATAATTGCATCTGACATGTTTCTTCATTCTGGTTTATAGGCGATTGCAAGGCAATTCATATTCCGTATGTCAGTGATTTTTTTTTCTTTTTTTTTTAAACATTTCAGGCTGGATTATCGTATAGTTCCCTGTTCTGTTACCACCTCCTCTTAGTGTTCTTCTCCTAGTTTGGCCTAGCTTTACGTCATTGCTGGTAAGGTTGGAGATCTTTGTAAAAAAAAAAACATTTTCTAGGTTTCTACTATTCAATATTGAGTTGTGTGCCACCCATTTTACTTGCCCTTCGACTTGCTTTTTTTCATTAGGATATATATATTTTTTTCTTACCTTTTCTATCTGTCCGTTGCAGATCCCGATCTGCGCCTCTGCATTTAGATCTTCGCCATCCTTCAGGGTGTTTCACTTTATATCTGTTTTGATTCAACACAACTATGGAATTTTCTTTTTCTTCTTGTCATCATTCATGTCTTTGGTAATCTGTTTGGATTGTTCCCCACTTCTTGTTTTCTTGCTTTCCTAATACTGCTTCCAGTTTTTCCTTCTTTTTCATTTTTTTCTAGGAGTGTGACAGAATATGCGTTTATTAAGTCAAGTGTTTTTCAATCACATTATTTGCAATGAATCTTAGAACTGGTATGTGGAATGTAAAGGGTTTGAAAGCCCTATTAAAAGGCAAAGAGTCTTGTCACACTTGGCTAGGCTTCAAACCCAGCTAGTTTTATTGCAACAAACACATCTTTCTGATGTTGAGGTTATTCAACTTAATAAGCAATGGGTCGGTGTAGAATTTTTCTCCTCCTCTCTTTCTCATAAAATTTGTTGTTGTTATATTGGGTCTCAAGAATTTGCCTATTTATTTTATTTTTATAAGAAAATGATTCTGCTGGACAGTGGATTTTGATGAAACTCAAAATAGAGGGTAATATCCTTATAATAATGAATATATATTGACCCACTCATCGGAATTCATTTTTTGGAAACTCGTTTCACAGAAAATATTTGACCATTCTGATAATAATTTGCTATTTGGTGAGGATTGTAATCAATTAATAGTTCCCTTTCTTTATAGGCGCTCATCAGCTAGAGTGGTTCCTAACAGTGCTCATAAGGTATTTAAAAGTAACCAAGATGATCTATTTATTATTAAGTAAAAGAATGATTCAACATATTTTGGAATTTAGCTCAATTCTGTTTTCTGACAATGCCCCGGTTTTGAGAGACCTGGATATTCTACAGAGCAATAATAGGAAATCTTAGTGGAGTTTTCATAATTTCTGCTTTCAGATAAGACTTTCTTTACCACCTATGAAAACTTTGTCAAAGTATATTTTGATAGTCATTATAATACAGGGGACACTCTTCTCCACTGTGTCTGGGATGCATTTATACCAGCCTCTAGAGGCTTTAAAATTAGTTTCCTTCAAAAAGAAAAATGCTGAAAAACAATCTGCATGCATTCCTGACAACATTAAGGGGCTTGAAAATAAATGCTATACCTCTAAATATAATAAAGCTGATTAGGAAGCGTTGATGGTGGCTAAAATACAGTTTAACAAATACACTACTGAAAAAGATTGTGTGGTTCTACTTAAAATTAAGTTGTGAAATCTATTGTGAATTACTTGGGTGTGAAAATGTTCAGCGATTCTGATATTCCAACTTGCTTTGCGTACTACAACCAAAATTCATACTCTCCTGAGATTAGATCTTCTGAGGTGCTCATTAATTCCTACTTCTCTAGGCTTTAGAAAAGGAACACAAATATAATAGATTTAATTCCAGTAGAACACCAATAAAAAAAAATTAGAAGTATATATTCTACTGTTAAATTTCTCCCAACAGGGAACGCACCGGTTCCAAGTCAATTAGAATTTTCTATGCTATTTAAGCTGATTAATCACTTCTCTTCTTTGAAGGGTTCTACAAGTTCTTTTACAAAGGCTATGATTTGTATAATACCTCAAAAAAACCACTGAGATCTCTCTTTGCACAGGAACTACAGACCTAATTCTTAGAGACTTGATAACTTCATACCAGACTTAATCGGCCAGGAACAGTCTGGTTTTATTAAAAATAGAAATATAGCCAATAATTATCGTAGTTTTTAAAATATTATTAACAAAGCTTTGAAAATGGCCATCCATATTGCTGCATATTCTCTCAATGCAGAAAAAGCTTTTAACAGAGTTAACTGGCAGTTTCTTATGTAAGCATTGAAGTGGCATGATTTTTGCCCCAAATTCTTAGAGCTTATTTCACTACTGTATTCTTCTCCCAAGTCACCAGCAATGGTAAATGGCATCCAATCCTCTTATTTTCCCCTTAACAGGAGTACTACACAGGGATGTCCTCTGTTTCCTTTACTCTTTACTCTGGCAATAGAACCATTTCTCTTTCAAATAAAGCAGTCTGAGAGTTTTCCTGACTTTAAAGTTAACAATCAACACATTAAATGTACTGCTTATGCAGATGATATTCTTTTGTTTGTTTCAAAACTGGAATTGTCTATACCATCTTTCTTCACAGATCTAAACCGTATTCTTAGGTTTCAGGTTATAAACTTAATGTAGATAAATCAGAGGTTATGACTCTTAACAAACATTACAAGAAAGAGCCATTTGTTGTAGCTGGCTTATCCTGGGATACAACTAAAATCAAACGCTTGGGGATCTGGCATTGTAATTCTATTTGGAATACGTTTACAATCAATACAGATGACATAGGTGGTAAAGTCGTTCACCTTACACAAAAATGGTCTCCTTTACTTTTATCTTGGTGAGGTCGCATTAACACAATTAAGATGATGATTCTCCCAATTGCAAACATTTTTCTTATGATGATTCCGCTTAAAATATTTTATCCTTTTTTTTCTATATTAGATAGCATATTATCTCAGTTCCTGTGGAATGGGAAGAAAGCTAAAATTTCCCTACACAGATTGAAAATTCCCAAAGTCTCTGGAGGTGTTAATTTTCCAAATTTCTCCACTTATCACAGAGCATTTGGAATTAAACCAATTTAGGTTCTTTAAGTGGATTCTCTCTGCCGCATTGGCAAGTTATGGTTCTATCTAGAGCGGGCTTTGGTTTTCCCTTTTTCTCACCAACATTTCCTTTTAATGTCTAATCCACCTAAGATTTAGCTGCTGTCTATTGTATCACAATCTTGTTTCTTATTGACACCATTTGTGATTTCAAATTTAGAAACTTTTGATCAGTTTGTTATCAGGCCCATCTGGTATAATAAATAGATTAAGAAAATGATAAAACCATATTGTAATAAAAGTGGACGGATAGGGGTGTTTTCACCATTTCCCAATTATTAAAGGATTCCTCTATTCTTTTTTTTCTCAGAACTATCCAGCTCATAGAATCGCTGAAATAATATGCTTACACAATATAATGAACTTAAAGGTCCCCTCAACATTGCACTCGGGTGACTCACCTCTTCTAGCTTTGCGGCTCCTCATGTGCAGAATAGTCCTATTTCTAGGAATTTGCTCTCAAAAGCTGCTGTCATATACAGATTACACCAACCGCCCAATATGGACAGACCCACGTTTCCTTATGCAGCTTTGTGGGAATTGAAGTTACATTGTGCTTGCCCGGTTTCCGCCTGGGATAAAATCTGGGCCAAAGTACATTCTACCGCTCGCTCAGCTACTTTAACACCAACATTTTGCTGGTATCGATTATTTTCATTCAACAAGATAGTTGATGACATTGTGATGCACATTCTGGTTCATGCTTGCATAGGTTGTCATCAAAGCTGCTTATCTTGGATACAATAATCCATAAAACACAATTCTATCCGAATGCACAAAATAAAAAAAATACTGTATTTACAGAAATATTTAAAAGTAAAGTGCCATCCACACACAAAGTGCCAGTGCAAATGCTCAGTCAAATAAGATCATAGTTACTGTAGCGTAAAACAAGCCAGAGCAATGAAATTATCTATAGATTTTTGAGCATACTGACGAAATAGCACCAACAAATATATAAAAAGTCTTGAATATGATAAAAAGAGAGAATGATGTAATGACAATCATCAGATAAAAAATACTAAAGTGCAGGTGTGAGGAAGCTATAAAAAAAGATTGTGCCGATTAACAACTTCTATCAGAAACGTTCAGCAACGGACAATACGGTTACGGGTAAGCCAAGCAACATGCAAGTATTTTGTCATCACAATAACAATCACTTTTCTTGTGTCAGAACGTAAATTACGTAATGCAATCGCATATTGACAGAAACCCAGGAGCTTACACACAGGTTTTTGCCATTTTTTGCGTGGTTGGTCATAGGCAGGGCAAAAAAAGGCAGAATTATATAAAGGTTTGTCAGGTAAGTTACATGAAGAGCACTTGCTGGAGCTGCTATATTTCTCACCCCATTTGGCAGCAAAACTGTTAACAGGCAAATCCCCATACCTCCATTTTAACCCCTTCCCTGCTCATGACGGAACCGTTCCGTCATGAGCCACGGTTGTCGTGTGCTCATGACGGAACGGTTCCGTCATGACAATCCTGCCGGCGGCCGCTCCGCCTGCGCGGCGCTGTTTCCCCGCCTGTGCGGGGCGACAACG
The DNA here is from genome assembly GCF_964204655.1 of Triturus cristatus. Taxonomy (NCBI): domain Eukaryota; kingdom Metazoa; phylum Chordata; class Amphibia; order Caudata; family Salamandridae; genus Triturus; species Triturus cristatus. The sequence continues at coordinate 1,151,350,702 of NC_140584.1, forward strand.
CAAATGGGCGGAGTCATGACGGAACCGTTCCGTCATGAGCACAGCTCAACTGTGGCTCATGACGGAGCGGCTCCGTCATGAGCACAGGCCCGCCGCGCAGCGGAATGTCCGCAGCAGCGAAGGGGTTAAGTAAAGTTGCAGTGAGGTACATCCCGGAGGAGTGTCAAAAAACAATTCATATGCAGGGATGATCTTAAGATAAAACTCCCAGCTTTTACAGACTTCATTTCTCTCAACCACAAATGCTCCTTCAGGCAATCTTTGACCAAGTAGTGAGGAACTAACTTAGCTGCATAAGGGGTGTCCTAAAGGGAGGGCAAACCAATCTCATAAAGTATAGATTTAGTGTACACAAACCAGAGAATATCACAACCTGGAGACCTTAGGAGCACCTTTATCAATACTCTGAAGGATTCAAGCTCATCTGTAAACCAGAGCCTCTGCCAATACGTAATAGGTCGCAGCATAACACTAAGATTAATCAAATCGATGCCTATATCCATAATTTAGGGTAGACAGGGAGCACTCAGCGGAGGTGATTAAGAAGACTCCTAACAAACCTATTTTCTGCTTTGCAGAGATCATCTACTCCCACGTGACCCCAAAGCTCTTCTCCATAGATAATTGAACCTTTTGCTTTTAGGTTGCAAGGGAACATGCCTGGGCTTTCTTATGCATTTTGATCACCCCACTTGATTCTTACTGAAGTTTCATGGTGCTCTTACCAATGTGCGTGGTCCAGCGTTAAACAAACCACCAGATACACAAACTCCTAAGCTTCTTTTAGAGGCACACCCTGCACCAAAATATTTGCCCTTCCTCACTTATAGGGATTGAACACCATGAATTTGCTTTTATTGAGATTAAATTCAAGGACCGAGTGCAACAAAAAATTAAAAAGTGATCAACTATTGCCTGTAGACCACACATAGTTTTAGAAATTAGAAGCATGTCATCTGCAAAAAGCAGCATTGCGATTTTATGTGGACCCAGTTTAGGGGCATCATTGCTTGGGAAGTCAAAGGCTTTTACTACCTTGTTGACGTAAAGTGTAAACAATGCTGATGCGAAAAGACACCTCCGCCAGACACCAGTCTCGATCTGAAAGGGGTCCATGTGCTCCAATTTGTTTCTATATCTATTACAGGCAGTATTACATGCATGCAGACTGATGAAGACAGACAAACTGTTGGCAGGTACACCCATCTACTTCAAAAATTCTCATAACTTGTCTCAAGGATTAGGGTCAAAAGGCTGATCTTAGGTCAACAAAAAACACATGGGTGGCCTTTGTCTAGCATTACTGTTTTCCAGTATAGGCTACAAAAACGTAGGATCTGATCCACTGTACTGACTCTATTTCTAAATCCCGCCAGCATATCTGAGAGAATAGTGTTCTCCCAGACCAAGTACATCAGCTTCCCTAGAATAAGATGGGAAAACAATTTCTGAGATGTGTCAATAAGGCTAATGGGCCTTTAATTCCCTGGTTCATCTGTGCTACCTTTTTTAAATATAATGACAATCTCAGAGGTCTTCCAAGAACCCAGGATTAAGGTCGACTACCAGGATAGTACGAAAAAACGAATAAAAATAGTAGGCCCAAATGAAAGGTTTTGATGGGAACACATTCCCAGGAATGGAATCATTACCAGGCGCTTTATGAAGGGGAGTCACCTTAATCACTTCCAGAATATCGTTAAACTGGTAGGTCAAGGGGTGGGTTCTCTTACGGGGGGGATACATAACTTCTCTGCATCTCTACTCATGGGATTCAGCTTGACTGCATACATCTTTTGGAGATGATCCATCCAGGTCTGTAGTTGGAGATTATAATCAAAACGAGTAGTGGCATTATGACTAACTGGGGCCAGTAGGCCCCAAAATGATTTGCTGCCCCCTGCCCTAACAGCTGCCACCAAGTCCTCCCACATCTTACGTTCCCATGTGCGACTAACCTGCAACAATACATCTTGAAGAGAACAATTTTTCATGAGAGTTAAATACAGACATAGAGTCAGGGGCTCGCAGTCCACTAGGGATCAACTGCTCCAAGGTGTCAGCATCCTAGCCATTGATCTGAGCCAGCACATTAGAATCCTTCCAAACAGACTCCCATTTTAGGACTCACTTATTATTCGAGAGGGCTAATTCACCCCCAAGCTAAGAGATTCCTCGCTGGAGGTCATAATGCCCAGGCCCATTGGAAGACAAGTTAAGACTGTTATGGTCATTGTCATTATGCTCAACCACTACCATATATCTTCACGAGAGATCCACAACTGTATAGATAAAAATATAAAATCGATGTAGCTCTTTTGCAGAAGACGCTTAAAAGTTTGGGAACCTCTGCGGTTAGAAACAGACCGGCCACTGCATTCCCTGCGATGAAGGCGATGAGATGTATTTATATTTCGAGATAAACAAAAAATTGGAAACTCGACCAGTGGGTACCAGAGCGCGTTACAGGTAACGCATAGCAACAGTTACAAACAATACACAAGGAGAATAGTATAAACAAGAGGCTTACATGGTAGTAGAATATAAGCAATGGTGGAATAGACGAGTGATATAGTTCGGAGGTCGCCCCTTCTGGCAACCTTTGGATATTGAGCGTGAAGATGGTGCTGCCACTCTCCAGCTTGTGCATTCTTGGAAAGGGACTGGTGAACTGGTGGCCGAAAAACCATGAAAATTAGTTGGTGCCAGCTCAATTGAACCAGACCCCATGCTTGTCTTAGTGTGGAAAGAACCAAGCCCTGTGCGATCTAAAGCACGTCTTGCAGGTTGTTGGAGAACTGGGGAACTTAGGTGTAAGGAATGTCCACTATAGCAGGGCCTACCGTCCTTTGCTCTGGCCTCTGAGAAGTATTGAAAATGCTAGGAGCCTGAGGTATATCAGTGAACTGCCCTGGGAAGGGCTGCATGGACATTTTCAGAGAGTCGTGGGCAAATGCTTCCTACCTATTGCAGGAGGATCGCCTGATTCCGATTGATGGAGTAAGAGCCAGGTATTTTTTTTAAATCAGTTAGCAACTTTATCGTTGCTTTCAGATCATTCACCTCGAATTTGAGGTCCACAACAGATTTTAACAAAGTTTGAACCAGTGCAATCAGAGAGCCAGCTTGCTTTCATCTGGATCCCAAGTCCACAACAAGAAATGGGTCAGCAGCTTCAACATGCCCCATGCCTCTCAAAGGAGTGCAGTGATTACTGCAAGGTACCTTTGGGATAGAAAGAACTCTTGGGCAGGAGCAATAACCGAAGAGGTCATAGCAATGCAACCATTCCTTCTGCTCGAGGGGTGGTGAAACTGTGAGCAATGTGCTTGGGCCCTCTACCAATGGTTTATCGTAAAAACTATGTCGGCATCTGAGGCGGCGGTCACAACATTGGGCATCAAGCTCCCCTTCGGTAGTGGTAAGGGGCCAATGCCCATTATGCCTATGCAGCATACACGGTAGCCAACACCGCTGCATTGTTTCCCACCATTTCCTCGTTCTCTTGCCCCTGCTCCCACCTCAACAGCCCCCAGTCAGCCCAATCCACCCCCTAAATTCTGCAAATACTGCATATACATCGCACTGCGGCTTCCCTGCAGATACGAAAAGGAGACTGTCCTGTCTGCCTATCTGCCTTCCAGACTCTCCAAATCCTCGACTTTCACTGCCCTTCGTCATCTGTCAGTGATAGAAGAGCACTATCCTGTGGTGACAGTAATTCCCATAAGTCCACACAGGACACTGGCAGTATAAGCTGAGTGGGAATCTGCTAGCACAACACATTGGATGGAAATAAGATTGGCCTGTGTGAGCGTGGCTGTGGCATTAGAGTTGTAGCCGCAGGGTAGAGCCGCAGGGGTGCTGAGGTGGTCGGGTTAGTGCAAGGTGCATCTTGCACCTCTCTGTGTGCAACCCAACCCCCCGTCCCAGGTGTTTTCTCCTCCTGAGGTCCCCACAACCGGAACCATTAGAGCCGTGTCACATCTGTAACACAATAACCAGACAGTGCAAACACCTCCAATTTACACACTGCAAGCTGATTAGCTTGCAATGTCCCCTAGGCCTTGAGAGGTCTCAAGAACTTAATTCACAAGCCTTTACTCAGAACCCAGGCGGGGGGGAAGCCAAAAGAGCTGCTAACAGGTGTCATCAGCACCATAGCGGCCTATTGAGGGGCCCGACTATTCCAGCGGAAGTGAATTAGGGCATGCTACCTTTTCTATCTGGCTGGATAGTTTTGCATGGACTTTTCCTTTATGTACCCACTACTGTGATGGCTAAAAGGAGGTCTATAACACTGGGTAGACTACAGGTTGATACGTCCCTAATCAAAGACGTAGCCCAAGTCTCTCAAGTTGCTTTGTGCAGACAGTCCACTCAAAGGGGCCGCTAGAAAAGGGAAGTAGAAGTATGGGCAAGCAAGCTCCTGGCTTGAATGTAGAAATGTCTTCACCCAACCCCAATAATTTTAGCAAAGCCACCGGAAGCCAGCCCACAAGCAAATCAACAATCAATTTACAGGACACACACCAGTAAGTACGTCTTAAGTCACCACCTGCAAGAAAGTCAAATCATAAAGCACAGGTCAGCTGATAGAGTGTGTCTTTCAGAGGGACTGCAGCCCTCAAGAATGATCCTCTAACTCACAATCTGCAGTAGTAGTAATAGGAACAGAGTTTTCTGCGTATCCTACCCCTAATTGAGTACCCAAACTTCTCCACATATACATAATTCTTCTTGCCCTCTACGGAGATGGTACAAAACAATAATTGAGTTGTCTTCTGAATGCACTTTAAGGCCACAGGAAGTGAACCCCAGTGAACACTAAATCAATGTCATTGGCCCAACCATTTCTAATTCAAATGGAGAATCTAGTCGCCCTAGTACTCTTAGCATTAGCACCTTCAGGAATTCAGCTATTGCTGAACCCACTTAGTCACATGCACCCTCTGTTCTTGTTACCACCTCATGACAAACAGTGATTACGGCTTCAGGAGGAAACCTTGGGCTCGGTAAGGCCCACACTTTTCAGTTGAGCACCACAGAGGGAAGCCTGGATTTGGAGAGGAGTTGGTCAGAGTTGCTCGAGGCATTAGACAACCACAACAGTCTTGGCAGTGGCTTCCAGAAGAGTGATGCTGCATTCACAGCAAACCACAGCAGAAGATCTACAGTCCCCAAGCAGGAAAATAACTTGTTAACAACCACATAGAAATCTAGGAAGGCTGACGTCCCAAGCAGTTACAAGGGAAAAGACCCAGCCGCAATCCTGTCTAATTCAGAGCATGTCAATCTACTAACCTCAATTAATTCTACCCTGATTGCTATGATAAATGCCCTGACTTGGCAGTCAGATAAACTGGAGATCAAATAGACCTAATTAACTCTATAGCATCATCTATAACTAAGCTTTAGGACAAACTAGACTCTCTGGACCTAAGTGAACAATGCCTTAGATCACCTAGTAAGGACGAAATCACTTGCTCTTGCCACCCAATATTAGTAATCTGCCTGAGGTCCTATCCACTATAACAATAGCCTGGAAGCAAGCCTCCTACTGGCTGGCCAGGTCAAGCACTGAACCCTCCTCACATCCAGTGTTGACCAACTCCGCAACTATGTCAGACACCGATGTGTCATTAGGTCGAGGTGAACCAGCTACCAGAGAGCAACTTGACTTGCTGGGTCATGTAGGACCATCTCTTATTATTCCAGTCTTGGACGTCCCAACAATCGGGGAAGGCACTTTCAGAGTGAACCCAACTGATTTTAATCATCATTCCAAGGCAACTAATGGCAGTCAATCTTCAAGTGGCATGCAAGGTACAGTAGGAGAACAATCTGACCCGGCTGTACTGCCGGGTTATGCAGGTCCATCTTTAACTACTCCGGTTCAGGATACCCCCTACAATTAGTAAAGGCATTCCCAGAAGGAACTTATTTGAATCTAACCACTATGCCATGGCAACCAATGGCAGCCAATCTTCATGTGGTACTCAAGATACCGAAAGACTGCAGGATCATGAATTTCCTAGACTTGTTTCTAAAATATCAACCAAAAGACTGAAAAAAAGATCTAAATAAAGCTGTAAAACAACAGCAGCAAGTTCAACAAAATCCAGTGTTCCTATTCCAGGGAAATTATGTGAGAACTCAACCGCCCTGTACTCCATCTTCAAGGGAAACAATGCTCCAAAGAAGGTAGTGGGTGCGCAGTAACAAAACCAACATCCAATAAGTAGCTCACAGAACTCTGTGGTACCAGAAACCATTGCCAACTTTTCTTACCAACAAGAGGTACCACAGCGTCGTATACTCAGGTCGGGGGCACTCAAGCCACAAAAGCTCATTCTTGGCCAGGGTTTATACTTCATACACACTGTGTCGTAACGCAGCTCAGTTGCACTCATCAAACAAATGTTTACACCAGGCCGAGCCCTGAAACTCAGCCTCTGATTTCAGCAGTCTTGCAAAATACGTAGGTGTCACCTACTCTGGTCAATTCTCATACCAGTCTCAACTCACCCCTGAAACACGAACCGCGGGATAATCATGTCAATGTCAACGGTACTGACACCGATCCCAGAGGCGAACAAATACCAACAAAACTGATTTTGACTCTGCACTACGCCTACGAGGGCCCACGTGACATCTTAAACAGGTCCAATCTACTGAAACTGTTTAAAAACCTTTCGAACTTATCTAATATAACCTCGGAAGATATTCTAGGAGTTGAATTTACAACCCTGGCCACCAGTAGGAGTGGGAAAGAATCCACAATACAGCCGCTCAAATAGCCCACATTAGTGGCAGATATTCTGGAGAGAAAAGAAACATTTGAGGAGTGGGGGATAGAGATCACAAAGCCAGTAGCCCCAAAATATGCTTTTCTCTTGAGGAGAACAGTGAGGGAGGCATGTTCACCCACTTAGTATGCGCAAAGAGGCTGAAAACTCTCAACTTGACCTGTCTAATAATAAGTTGTGAATATCACACTCTTACTCCAATCAAACAGTTCCAACAAGGAGAATAGCCATAGAGACCAGATCCATGACATTCCCAGGGTTTCATGGATTGCACCAAGCAGCTACACAAACAAATTTATTTGGAAGACCTTCAGGCAACCTTTCAATTTTTGTAAGCCTGGGTGTGGATCTGAAAGTTTACCCCTTGAAAGCCAAGTTGAAAGGATCCAATTAGCTATCATGGAAGGCCTGTGCGTAAACGACCAACATCTGACGAACCTGTTTGTCACTATGTACGTCAACAGTTTCGAAGCAGAACACACCAACCAGCTGATCCAATTCCACAACTCTCTTGAATCTGTGCTCTGTGAAAATACAACTCTGTGGTGATTTCAATCAGCGCCACCTGGGAGCAGCTCAATCTAATCAGGAGAGAGCAGTCATGTCACCAGTCCGCTATACACCAATGTTAATAACCAATGTCTAAAATCGATCCAGCATTCTATGGAAAGTGCCCCATCTGCTCCACAATTCCAGAACACATTCAAGGAAATTAGCGCTTTGAACTATGTGTTCACTACTGTAAAAATCCTAAATCCTCTAGCCAACTTTCAGATCCCGAGCTGTTCTCAGAGTGACCACCTCCCACTCAGCATGTCTCTAAAAGTTAGCTCTGAAAGTTTTGAAAATCTCAGTACAGTAGGATGAAATTGGGACCAGTCAATCTGTAGAAACTCAAACATGGAACTCCACTAGAGACCTGTATATTAAGATATAAATGGGAAATTTCTTTCAGCCAAATGGGCCTCAATCCTTAACGAAATTTATCAAGTACTTTGAAAACAATCCTCCCACTCACAGGACATTTGCAACTGCTCAAAGAAAATAAAAAGCCACATATATCTGCTAGTAAATTTGCAGACTCCAAAGGATAAACTAAAAGCACGATTGCAGACTCTATACAAACAGCACAAACAGATGGTTATGGCAGCAAAATGTGATCAGTTGGAAACCGAATGGATGCAAATATACAAACAGATGGCCAGACAGGGGCAAGCTAAGTTATGGAAGTATCTTAGGAACAAAATCAGTCCACCAGGGGTTCAGATCACAGTAAATAATGTCTCCAAAACCCTGAAGAACATTAGAGCAGCAGTGGGGGCTGGCCCAAATGGTATACTTGCCCTGGTCTTCAATGAAGACTCAGATGTGTGGTCTGCTATCTTAACTCCACCTGCAAACTGTCCGTGTAAGTTCCAGATAGCTGTAGGGGCTCCATCCTGAACCCCATATGCTAGTAATGGGTGACAGGAGAGATCCATTTAACTACCGCCCCATCACCCTCCTGGATATTGAAGCCAAGGTTTACACCTCTGTTTTATTGAAAGATCTGGAATGCTGGACTGAAGTGAATGATATAATTCAATCATTCAAAAGGCTTTGGAGCAAACTCCTCTACACTGAATAACACTGTGGCCCTATCTTACTTAATCGGCAGAGCAATAAGAAAGAAAGATCTCCCGCTCCGTATCTATTTCGTGGATTACTCTTCCACCTTTGAGCTGGTTGACAGGAACAGACTATGGGGAATACTCAGGGACTGGGGCATTCTGAACAATCTGCTCCAGGCCATTTTATCCCTTTATACTTCTACCTTGGGTGAGGGTTAAGTTTACACCAACAACGGTCACTAAGACAATTCAGACAGATAATGGCCTCAAGCAAGACTGCGAGCTAGCGCCTTTGTTATTGAATCTCTACACTGCAGACATGAGCACAGCACTGAAGCAAGCAAACCTAATCCCGCCTAATTGTGGAAACACAAAGGTCCTATTACTTCAATGTGCTGATGGCATCATCCTCTTGGACCTTTCTAGAGCAGGCCCACTGAGGGCGCTTAATGCGATGCACAAGTACAACCAGGACAATAAAATGGTGGCAAAAATCTCCATGACCAAAGTACTAGTCTTTGGTAATTCAACCAAAAAAACGAATTTTACCTGGAGCCTGGGCCCATAAAAAATAGACACAGCTGACATCTACAACAACTACTTAGGTGTCTGGGTCCCAACAAAAGGAGGAGCCAAAAAGCACTTGATACATAAGGCGGAATCAATACTACTCAGAATGTGCAAACTAAATGACACCATGGAAAGCCCTTCTACCATCCCAATAAGACGACTAATTACAGAAACCCTCCTACCGATGGTCAAGTACGGCCATGAAGCCTACCCAGGCTAACTAGTCAACATCATGTATAAGTATCAGCTCAAGGCATATAGAATGGTCTTCAGGCTACCAACATACCTCTGAAGTTGCTTGATAAGGCTGGAATTTGGTCTAGAGTGTTCAATTATGGGTAAGCATGGCGTCCTTTGTAAACCACTAATATAGGATCAAAAAGCCCCACCCAGAATGTCTTTGCCCAAGAAGGCAACCCATGGTCGCTAAACCTTCAAAGATCTATTGCTATTCTTCAAATTGACCATATGGTACTGGGCAGCCTTCAGCTCTCGGGTGCCGCCATGAAAGCAACATTGAAAAAACTAAGAAAAATTCTGTCAAAGGAAAATGACATAGATAAACTTACCAAATCAAACTTATTGCGAGCAGTGGGGCAATTGTATGCCAATGCTCAGCCGTACTGCCTCAGACCCCAACCTTATATCAGCTGCGCACTCCAGAAAGCATACCTTAAACAAATAATGTTTCCAAGGCTAATGGGATTACAATCTAAAAAAGTAAACCCCAGGTGGCAGCAATTTACTAAAACTTCCAGGTGTAGACTGCACCTACAAATATGACTATTTAATCATCCACTATGCTGCTACCCGGCACTCTTGAAATCACGCCGCACATTACTAAAACCACTCTTTCTTACATACGGCATAGGAACATGTAACAAGGCCACAAACCTGGTCTACACCCCACACAGCCGATTGAACGAGCTAAATTTGGCATATATATATCAGCTTTAGACAAACATGCATAAAAGAGGCAAACAAGGTGTTGCATTGTTTGCAGTAATATATAGCCCTGGAGTTGGTTGACCAATGCTCTGCATAAACAGGCTGTAACTAGAGCAGGATGCCGCAGTAATGTACTTAACCCTTTGTTTGAGCAGGGGCACTTCAAGCTCTGATGGCTCATCAGTAGAACAAGATACACTGGCGGCCTCTTGCTGCTGTTTGGGAGGTCAATTTTAATGTACCTGTATCATAAGAACCTATTACACCAACACAGTTATGTGAGCACTGGACTTCTCCAGATCGCACCCCGCTTGTTATCAAGCACTTTACTGTGCAGTTTGCACTTCATTCAATGCTGTTTTACATGTTTCATTTCTTCAGGTCTCTGATGTTAACCTTGCCTTAATGTGCTATACCATTGGCATTCCTATTTCAAAAGAACTATGGGGCTCATTATGATGACGGAAGGAACGCCACCATACTGAAAATCCCCACTGCCAAATTAGGATGGCGGTGGGAATCACAATGGTTCCGTGGAGGACAGAAAGTCCATCCGCCATGGTTCCGCAAGGTGGTCCTTTTCTGCCTGCCTTGCGGAACCCAGAACCAAGGCAACATTGCGGCGGTTCCATGCAGGCACCGCCGTAGTGATTACTATATGCCCTTCCGCCTGTCTTTTTGTGGCAGATATCCCACCGCAAAAAGACAGGCTTTTGGGGCCCGTTGCGGGTCCCCTCTGTGTGTGTTTGGGGGTGCACTTCTATGCACCAAGTGGCAGGCACCGTGGTGCGTGCTCTTTTGGCATTGCGGACGGTGCCACAGCCAGCATCACCGTCCGCAATGATAAAAGGCCAGGATGAGTCCGCCAGTATGGCGGGCGCATCCTAATTGCACTGGTGGGACTGCCACACTTCTGGCGGGCGGTCCCAAAACCGTTATGATGCCCGCCCGCCATCACAATGAGCCCCTATGTTCCGATTCATTTTATGTCTAAGGGTTTTATCTGTTAAATCTCTATAAATCCCTTATTATTGTAAAGTTTTTCAATAATCATGTAATAAAACATATTCTATATGACAGCTGGCAAAGCCCATCAATCAGGCTTTACTTTTAAACTTCTTTAAGGAACAGTTTCTTTGAAGTGGAGGAAGTCCAACACCACTCATTGCCAACCATTGGTACTGCAACACCCCCTATAGACAATTATGAAGGAAGGGAATTAAAATACCACCCTTTGAGAACAAAAGTTAAAATGGTTTCAATTATTAAAACCATTTTAAAATATAAATATATTTTATTTAATGTTAATAAATAATAAATAAACAATTATTATTCTATTTTACTAACCTTTTTATATTTTAAACGTACTATATCATTAATATTTCTTCAAACTATTACATTACTTTTCAATAATTTTATACACAATGATTAGTACTTTAGAATACATAATAAAAATATGTTTTTCTTTGTTTGAGATTTTTTTAATTTAAACTTCCCGAAAATAATTTTTACTTAATACAGTCAAAATAATACATTTTTATTGAAATATTAAGTTATTAATGCTGTGACTTTTTATATTGTTCAACATTAAAATCAATGTTTTATAAAAATGAATTAACATTATTATTTTACACAAACAAATTATTTTTTCCCTAAAACGTTTTTAAAAGTTTTAAATATTTTCCTATACTTTACCCTAAGGAGATCCCCGGTTGCGAAGGTCCCTGCCAAGTTTGGGGAACTTCAAATATGGTTGTATAGTCACTACTACTAGTCACCATCAAAATCATCATCAAAATACTTTATTCGACTCCACTGAGCCATTAAAGTTTACATACAATCATTTACATTTCCAAAATACATAATAAATATGTGAATGTTGGAGACCATCGCCAACTCATGAGTTCTAATCCCCGATGATAATAATAGCAGGTGAAGGAAATGCCTTCTCTGGGGCTATAAAAAGTACAAAATAGAATAAAGTGCGTGGTGCTTTGGGATGTAGAGCCATCATGGACATACAGGGAGTGAGGGAAACCACGTACCCTGGGTTGGAAAAGCTGCCAGGAAGTGTATAGTTTTTACTCAAAACCTGGTCAACAGAAGTTTTTGCCTCTCACTCAAACTTAACTGCAAATAATGGGCGGGTGTGTTTGGGGTTGACGAAAAAACTCCATCTGCTTAACAGAATAAAATGCAAGGCTTCACAGCTCAGAGCATTGGTAAAAAAGCGATTTAATTGTGGCAATTAAAACATTACTCAATAAATCAGGGCTCGTAAAATATTCCGGCGTGCCCATCCTGGTGAAACTTGTTTTAATGATTCTAAACAGGGGCATATCTAAACAGTTGTCCACTTTCATGCACTTCCGTTTGAACTATTCTACAGGAATGCGCCTCTGGGTAATTGAAGATTCTTACCTGGAGCAACAGCTCCTCTTCCTTATAAAGTGGTGGGGAGTAGAGAAACAGGGAGAGAAGCACTTCAAAGGGCCCCAGATTGCAAACAAGCCCACCAAGTAAAGTGGCTACCCCTCTTAGGCTGCTAAGGTGGGAGTTCACACCATAACTGAAGACTGTTGGGCCCAGAAACCCCCAAACAGACTGAAGTACTCAATAAAAATCCCAAGGGCCACACTTACCAGTGGCCCGCAATATATTTCAAATAATAGTCAGTCGGCAACGGAGAAGGTTCAGAAGCTTTATTGGCCAAAGCAAAACTCTATATAGAGGAGCTTCATCGATCCTCACCCATCAGGTGCGCCGAGGAAGACTGCTGGCTCCTTCACAAAACCACACTTATATACATAACAGATTCAGCATACAAAGCCATACACGTGGAAAAGTACCAGTTAGTCCATGGGCTCCTGGATGAGCTCATACAGTGTTAAGTTTCAGCCTTACACAAAGGGTTGCTATCTATACAGAGGAGGTCGGCAGGGTGACTCCCTTTTCGTCCCAGGGCCTGCAGAAATTCGCTTGATACTCCCTACAGCAGATGTGACCTTGGGCCTCGGCCGTAAATACCGATAACCTGTCTCTGGGCTGGTACAAGCTAAATCATGAAGATGGTAGGCAAAGGAAAGCACGTGATCTGACACGTGGTCTATCACAAACCAAAATGGCTACAGTATGGTTTTCGGCCTTTTTTGTCGTGCAATAAGAAACGAAAGGGAACGCTTCTTCTAGAACATATCAATAGGTGTTTATGTAGAGGAGAATACCGTCATAGATACATTGTGCTAACTTTACATGGTGCGAATAAACAGAACGAGTGATTTTTATCCTTCAGCCGGCCCTTTTAGCACAATGTAGCTAACATACCACCTCAATCTTCAAAGATGCCTTCATCTATCTGCATCATGTCGTATATCTCCTTCTGTACTAACTGAGTGCCTATCTTAGCTGGGCATGGTTTAGATTCGGGAAGGGCAAGAAGGAGTCGATTAGTGCAATAAGAGCAGCAGGCAGGTCCACATTGTATGCAGACACAACAGGTGAAAAGGAAACCTGCTATACCCAAAAGGATCATGAGCAATTTCCATCCCCAAGTGGCAAAGAGGCCCCAGAACCAGCTAGAGAGGGACCAGGTACCGGTGTCTGTATGGATTTCAGATGCCAAACGGTGCAGTTTTTGAATGGCTAAATGCACAGAGGGGGCGGAGTCAGGTATATACACACAGCAAGAACTGCCGATCACTCTGCATGATTCTCCACGATCAGCTAAGATAACGTCTAAAACCATACGATTTTGAAGCGTTACAAGCCTGGTCGCTTGAAGCTCAACAGTTATGTTAGTTAGTATTCCTGCAGTGATATTCACTACTCCCTCTACTACTCTAGATAACCTTCTGATTTCTTTACTGGTCAAAATGGGTCCCCATATTGGCAAGACTCCTTTCATTATGTCCACAAAGTGTTGTGCAGGAGTATCGGTCTGATCAGTGGCATCCCCCGTGGTAGCTTGTTTTCCTAAGCTCTGTCGGTTCAGTGAATGGGTCTTATGATAGTCAGAAGAGGCTATATAGACTGGTGGGTATAGGAAAGACAAATAACATCTACCTGACCATCCTCTGGGGAGCCATGTATATGCATTTTCCCCACATACAAAATATACATTCGGAGGAGTAAGCATTGGTGGGCTACTGAATGTTCATAATCTGTACGTATAATTGCATTTACTAAATCCAACTGCTAAGTGACCAGTGCCATGTACACAAAAGGAAGATGACGCATTTAATACCGGGACCGGAATAACCTTATCATCTGATACATTTTTTTCCTGAAAATATTTGAAATACTCAGTGAAATTGAAAGACATAAAATCCAATACTTCATCCCTTAACCAGGTGTCATTTGCATATTCAGTATACTCATTCATGCAAGCAGTTGGGTCTAGTGTACCATCTGTACCATCTTCATTCGGAGTGAATCCCTGATGTACTTCTATATATGCTAGAATCATTTCGTAGTTTTTTTCAGAAAATCGGTGTTCATCAACAGTATAGTGCATATATATCATCGACAGCAATTTAAACCATGCTTCACAACTGCCTAGATATGACAAGGGCATTGAAATGAAAAGATCATGTTTGTGCATAACCGAGGGGAGGAGGCCACAGACCCAGCACTCTGTAGCATTGGTCGAACTATGGGTCTAGTGCAGTATGTCAATAAAAGCATGCTTTACATATGTCTGACAATGTCTTTCCTTATGCGGGGCGAAAGTATGGAAATGATGCTCTTCAGGAACGGGAGTAGAAGTTACCAGGGTGTGCACAGGGTGACGACATTCTAAATAAATGAATACACCTAAACATATTACCAGTGATACAGTTATTATAGCTATGAATACTATCTTAATACGCAAACTCCAAGTAGAAAACATAGGCATATATGGGTGCAGAGGGCGTGGAGCTATAGGTTGCTCCTCTTCTGGAACAAAGCGAGCAAAGGGATACATTCTTGCTAAAAGTCCAAATATAATCTAAGGGGAATGAGCCTACTTGCAGTCCAACCTGCCAGAGGGTGCTCCTTTCCTGTGTCCGTTCAGAGCCTCACAGGCAGACTCCTATTGTTCATCAAAAAGGAAAAATACCAAAACAAGAAAATTGTAAAAAACTTCTCGCGTTGGGGCTGCACTTGACGCAGCTCTTTCTGGAAACTCCACCTTAGGCCCCACTAATCAATCAATGTCTCTATTTTCCTTCTGAACAGAGCTTTACTGAAAGTTCCGAGCTCTCAACTGGTTCAGTCCAGTGTTCTTTTAGATTATACCAGGATTTACTCAAGTCTCTCTTCTCTTTCTCTAGACTGAACCTGGTATCTCTGCTCTTTGTCGGGGCCGCAGGTTATAGCGAACATGACCAGGTGTTCGGGGATCAGGGAAAAGAATAGGCACAGTAGGATCAAATGAAGTTCTGGAAGTGTGATCTTTCGGATCGGATGCAGCATTACCGGGAGCAGAGCTGATCGCTGGGCCAGCCGCTGTAGGCGTTTTTGAACTCACTGTGTCTCCCTCTAGCCCGTCCACTTCTTCTCGGGCTTCAGAGAGAGATGAATCTTCAATGAGCTGCTCACCGTCATGCACCGACCCTTCACTCTGATCCTGCAGGTCACCCGGCAATGGGAGAGGAACTCTTTTCAAATGTGACACGTGAATCCAGTGCCGCTTCCCTTCAACCTTAACAGCCGTTCTTGTGGAAAGGAGTATCTGATGGGGTTTGGTCCATCGTGGATCCAAGCTTGATTTTCGCTGGTAGTTCCGGATCAAAACCCACTGTCCAGGTTCAAGACGATGTCCAGGACCCTCCGGCAGGGGCTGCAATACCGCTGATATCTGTTGATGAATGGAATGAAGATCTTTAGTTAATGCATAAAGATAATCTGTCAACATTGGGTACTCGATGTCTCTAAAGGATTTCGGTCTCGGTACACCCCAGATATTAGCGGGCCTACCAAATATCACCTCATATGGTGATATTCCAGAGCGAGAGTGAGGAGTGGTTCTTACAGACAACAATGCCAAGGGTAAGAGGTCAGGCCATTTCAACCCTGTGGTGTCTTGCAACTTAGCTAATTTCAACTTTAAAATCCCATTATACTTTTCTACCAACCCTGCTGATTGGGGGTGGCGGCCAGCATGAAACTTTTGTCTAATGGATAAACCACTACAAATGTGCTCAATAAGGTTGGCATTAAAAGGTTTTCCATTATCACTCCAAATTACACGTGGCAAACCATAGCGGGGAAAAAATTCCTTTACTAGAGCTTTAGCTGTGGCTAGAGTGGTATTCTCCTTGGTGGCGTATGCTTCCACCCATTTACTGAATGCGCAAACCACTACTAGAACATACTTGAGATTATTTACCCGCTCTAATTGAATAAAGTCCATTTGTAACACCTCAAAAGGTAAGGTGGGGGGCGCAAAATTCCCCTTCAGTACAGGGACACTACCTCCTGGATTATGCTGTAAACAGATCATACAGTTCTGAACGAAATGTGTTGCATTTTTATCAATATTGGTGTTATACCACACGGAATCTAGTACTGCACAAATACCTTTAACACCTATATGCGCAGGGCCGTGCGCCATGGATACTATCACATTCATAAATGCATTCGGCAGTAACCACCTGCATTTGTCTGACAGGTCGATCCAACATCCATTTTCGTCTAGTTTCCCTATCTGCTCTTGCCAATGCACTAGCTCTTCAGGGGTCACTTCTTGTTGTATTTCTCTAACACTATCCATAGTGCTATTGAATATTTCTGTTTCTACCATTCCTCTCGGTGAACTGGCTACAAACATAGAGGTGGTGTTTGACTGGGCAGTTTCTTTAGCGATTCTGTCAGCAAATGAATTTCCTTTGCCTACATCATTGATCACAGCCTTATGGGCGCTACATTTAACAACAGCAATTTCCTTTGGTAAGGTCAGGGCAGTCAACAGTCTCAAAACCAACGGGCCGTTCCTTATCTTCTGGCCATGCGAAGTAAGGAAACCCCTTTCTGCCCATAACCTTCCAAAGTTATGTGCTACACCGAAAGCGTATTGGCTATCGGTGTAGACATTCACTCTCAAACCTTCACTTAACTCACAAGCTCGAAGCAAGGCTACTAATTCGGCAGCCTGGGCAGATTGATAAGACACTTTGGCCGTTTCAACTACAGTCTGGAAAGTGGTAATCGCATAGGCAGATGTGGTGGTGCCATTCGGTAACTTAAAACATGAGCCATCGACATATAACTCCCCTTGTGGGTCAGATAAGGGAGTGTCTGTCAGGTCTATCCGTCCCTTCGTTTCTTCCGCTGTCCGAAACATACAGTTATGTATGTCCTGATCCTGCTCTTCCGAAGGGAGGGGTAGTAACGTGGCAGGGTTCAGAGTGGCACATCTTTTGATAGTGATGTGGGGTGCGAACAGGGTCAATTCATAGCCTGTAAGACGCGCACTAGTTAAGTGCTGCGTCTTGGTCCTGTTTAATAATACATCCACAGCGTGAGGCACCATCACCGTGAGGTCAGTGTTCAGGACGAGCCCTTCTGATTGTCGAATTGCCACCGCAACAGCCGCCGCGGCCCTTAGACAACTGGGAAGTGCTCTGGCGACATTATCCAATACCGCCGAAAAATATGCACAAGGTTTTTGCTTACCACCAAAACCCTGTGTTAACACAGAAAGCGAGCAACCGTCCACCTCATGCACGTAGAGTGTAAAAGGCTTCCGGTAATCAGGAGTGCCAAGCACAGGAGCGGAACACAGAGCAGACTTCAGAGAGACAAAACTATCCTGACATTCAACAGTCCAAGGTAAAGGTTCATGCACATCTTTAGTTGTCAAGTATAGTAGGGGTTTAGTCAGAAGGGAAAAGTTAGGAATCCACTGGCGACAGTAAGAGGTTATGCCAAGGAAAGCACGGACATCACATTGCGTGCAAGGAACAGACATGTTAGATATAGCTGTTATACGATCAGAAGTTAGACGCCTACCCTCCTTCGACAGGAGATGACCTAAATAAGTCACCTCCGGTCGATAATATTGAAATTTAGACAAGGATACCTTATTACCATGGTTTGCCAAATGCTGCAACAATTGAACTGTAGCATCCCGGCAACCCTGTTCGGTATCCGAAGCCACCAATAGATCATCCACATATTGTAACAGTACGTTACCATCGGGCAAAATTAGAGTATCCAATAGGGCTTTGAGTGCTTGACTATAAATAATAGGGCTTTCTGAATAGCCCTGAGGAGCGTGACAAAACCTGAAGCTGCGACCAGCTAATGAGAATCCGAAAAGATATCGGCTATCAGGATGAATGGGAATGCTGAAGAAAGCATTTTTTAGATCAATCACAGAAAAATATTGAGCAGTAGGAGGAATCATAGTCAATATGGTGGTTATGTCAGGTACCACGGGATACTGAGGTACCACGATCTTGTTTATTTCTCGCAAATCAATCACAAAACGATATGTATCTACATAATCAGGATTGCAATCCACGGGGGCCCTCTTAAGAATAGGAAGAATGGGACTATTACACATATTGGAGGTTGTCTCCTCCACCACCCCAGATCGGAT
The DNA here is from genome assembly GCF_964204655.1 of Triturus cristatus. Lineage (NCBI taxonomy): Eukaryota > Metazoa > Chordata > Amphibia > Caudata > Salamandridae > Triturus > Triturus cristatus. The sequence continues at coordinate 1,151,369,223 of NC_140584.1, forward strand.
CAGATCCTGAATAATGGACAACAAGCCTCGTTCACCTGCAGGGGCAATTTTGTATTGCGGTATTTTCGGTAACCGAGCATTTTGCTTCAGGGTAATTGAGATTGGGGGTATCCTTAACAAACCCACATCAGTGTCTCTGGTAGCCCAAAGGGTTTTTGGAATCTCTGCAAATTCAGGGGGCAAGGTGTCCGTCTTAGAGAAGTACTGCACCGAAGGGGCTTGGACAGTCAAATAGACACCGTCTGGGGAACAATATATACGAGCATATAACTTTTTCAGTAAGTCTATGCCTAATAAATTCTCCCCACATTGCGATGTTAGAAGGAATGGCGAATCAATAGAAATAGGACCCAGAGCGAAAGAAAGAGGTCAGGAAATGGGGCTCACCACCGGAGTTCCAGAGAAACCTACCAACACATTATCTTGGCCAGACAGAGCAGCCCCAGGGACAAGGGCATGTGAAACAGAACTGTTCATAGCTCCTGTGTCAACTAGAAACTTAACCGATGCGCCCATTAAATGTGCATTAACATAAGGTCCGTTCTGATCTATAGGAATAAGGAATTGACACACGTCCCCCACTCTGCCTTTGGTTGTCCTATGCACGAGGATAGCCTGTCAATGCATCGCTGCCACATTCTTCATTGTAGTACTGCTTTCCCTGACCATGATCAAAATAGTTCTGACCAGACTCCTCCTGTCGTGTATGGCCACCTCGACTACCACCACCGCGTCCTCTCCCTTGGCCTCGTGTACTGTTGTTTTGCGCATATAACAACGGACACTGAGAATGCCAATGCCCTTCCTGTTTACAAAATGCGCATTGGTTTATTCCTAAATCAGTTCATCCTCCACCCGGTACTTGGCCCGCCCCTCGTGGAGCAGAGCTCGGCCCTCCCCGACCCCTTCCACGGCCTCTCTCAACCTGCTGTAACAGGACCCGCGTCTTTAAATCCTTTGCTTTCTTTTCCGTCTTATCCTTACTTTCATTCTCTCGGTGCTCATAATATTGAGCCATGCTTAATATAATCGAGGGAGTAGACGTTGTCCAAGTACTTTCTGCGGCCTGGAGTCGGGCCGAGATTTCGGGCAGTGAATTCGTCACAAACCTATTGACAAACAGGCGTATACCACCCTCCTTGGATAAGTCCTGGCCTCTGAAGTCAATAAAAACGCCTTCAAATCTCGTGAAAAAATCCGACACACTCTCATCTTTCTTCTGTCGGCATGCTGTCAATTTATCCCAATCCACTTTCCTAGGCGGGATTAGCGAATGCATATATGTAATTATTTTGTCAGGTAGCGTTAATATTTCAGCCCTGGGCTTATCTCCGGGTTTTCGATCTTTATCCCACTCTCTCAATTGATCCCATGTTCCCCCAAATTCAGTCACATGGTCTTGGTCATGTACCTGACGCCATATATCCACTGGTACTAATAGAACAAAGATTAATTCTATATCGGCCAATGTCATTACCGCCGATGAGGCGGATTCAGTAAGTTCTTTATAATATGCTGCAGGATTTTTCCTAGGGTCAGGCAAATGAGCTTTCAATGACAGTACTTCACTGCGTTTCCACGGGGTGTACACCCACTGCGCCTGAAAACGAGCATCTGCTTGCGGGTGGGTAACCCCCCCCGTAACATCTCTTATTTTGGTAATTTCTGGATGATAAATAGGGTGGACCACACACATTGGAAAATGCGCGGAATCCGCAGGACCAGCAGATTGAAGTCGGGTTCTATAACTAACCGATGTTCCAACATTTTTGAACACCTCGTCTGGGGTCAATTGAAATTTGTGCGCATGGTCATGAATGGTATACAATATTACCGGAGCCTTCCCCCCTGTATGAACTTGTTCCCATAATGATATCAGGCATGCGGCCATATGGTCTAACGCATGGTGTTGCATCACGGGCTCAAGGTCTCTCATAGTGCTCCATATGTCGGACACAGTGTAAATAGGGTGTCGCATCCATTGTAATGCTTGTAGCGCAACAACCTCCCTTTCCTCCACTTTTAAGGCTGACCGGGTAAACAGTTTCTTGCCTTCAAGAGAACTGCGCGGATGTACCGGAGTAGAAACAGCTGGTAAAGGAGTTGCGCTCGCCGAGGAGGAGGTCAACACATGGGGAGAATAGGCTGCCCCAGGTGACAGCTGAACATTTCCAGCTGTCGCAGATGACAACAAATTGGGCAATAGAGTCATAATCTCTGTAACAGACGAGGACAACCGGGACAAATTGGTTTGAGGCGCGAGAAGGGGAGGGGCTGGAGATGCCGATGCAGCAGGAGCTACCGTCGTCACAGCTGAAACTTGCGCAGGGGCTACTGGATCTGCAACGGCTGATGCCGGGGCAGCTGGTACCGCCGGGTATAACCGTTGCGGGACATACGGGGGTGGTGGGCGCATGTCCAATAAATCTCCAATTTCATCTTCGGCGTCGGGCCGAGTCACGTAACTTTTATCGGCCTGTAACCTGAACTTAAGATTCACACATTTAATTCCTTCTTCTGTTCGGGCTCTGTCGTAGGCAACAGCCTTCTGAGTAACTGTTTGCCCTGCTTTAACTCTAGCTAGTTTCTCTTCTCTCATTCGCCTCCGCTTCGATTCCTTCTGCCAGATGTTTAATGCATCAAACATAGACTGCCTACTGCGTCTAGAAAATAACTGATCCTGTAAAAAGGCAATTTTCTTTTCATCGAAGGAACCCGTTTGGGGCCATTGCAATTCTTCATTACCTCTGGTATACTTATGCCACAAAGTATTAAACAATAGAGGAGTTATTCCATGTTTTATGTACATGAAATGTTTGGGACTGCCCTTCGGTGGGGCAGGCTGGCTTTCGGCAAGACGGGAGCCACCAGTCCGAAAACAACAACCAAAACTATTCCATTTACTAAAACACGGCATTGTTAGTTAACAGACAAACACCAATAACGTACAAACAAATTCTTGTATCACATATAACACAGATTGATTGTTCCTATATAACTTTTTCTGCAGTTCAGCCTCAACCTACTTATTCAAACTTGATGCATCCAAACAAACTAACCGAGCCCGTCGACTCCCGTTCGTGGAGAATTATTCAATTACCGGACCGACAGAATTACAACGAGCAGTCTTCCAAAAAGACTGGCAAGAGGCAGTCAGACAGGTGCGACCACGGACTGGACTACAGACCATCCTATGACCTCCTTGGGTCACCACTGAGACCGTTCTGATGTGGTGCAAGCATCCATCACCTCAGGCATGTCTCATGGCTACCCAATTACAGTCACAGGCTTTTCCGAATACAATCCGGCCGTGTGTTACACACAGGTAACAACTAGGCATCTGAGCAGTGTCTCCAAATCACAAAAGATCCGCGGAGTCTTCTACAGTCAGCCCCTACCGGACTACCCTGCAAGACCTCCGTAATTCTCCTAGGGTACTCATGACCCCCAAATCAAAACACAGCTAACTGTTCCAAATGCACCGCTCACAGGCGTGTGTCAAACAAACAAATTACTCACCGGGTGCCCC